>NC_037671.1:113022628-113227306 GCF_003255815.1 Theropithecus gelada
TTTTTTTTTTTTTTTTTTTTTTTTTTTTTTTGAGAGGGAGTCTCACTCTGTCGCCCAGGCTGGAGTGCAGTGGCCGGATCTCAGCTCACTGCAAGCTCCGCCTCCCGGGTTTACGCCATTCTCCTGCCTCAGCCTCCCGAGTAGCTGGGACTACAGGCGCCCGCCACCTCGCCCAGCTAGTTTTTTTTTGTATTTTTTAGTAGAGATGGGGTTTCACCGTGTTAGCCAGGATGGTCTCGATCTCCTGACCTCGTGATCCGCCTGTCTCAGCCTCCCAAAGTGCTGGGATTACAGGCTTGAGCCACCGCGCCCGGCCTCCTTCATTTATCTTTTGTATTGTTTTCAATGTTGTTGTTTCAATTTCATTTAGTTCTGCTCTGATATTTGTTATTTCTTTTCTTTCTGCTGGGTTTGGGTTTAGATTGTTCTTGTTTCTCCAGTTCCATGAGGTGTGACCTTAGATTGCCTATTTATGCTCTTTCAAACTTTTTGATGTAGGCATTTAATGCTATGAACTTTCATCTTAGCCCTGGTTTTGCTCTATCCCAGAGGTTTTGATATATTGTGAGCTATTATCATTCAGTTCAAAGAATTTTTTAATTTCCATCTTGATTTCATTGTTGACCCAATGATCATTCAGGAGCAGGTTATTTAATTTCCATGTATTTCCATGGTTTTGAGAGTTGCTTTTGGAGTTGATTTCCAATTTTATTCCACTGTGATCTGAGAGAGTACGTGATATAATGTCAATTTTCTTAAATTTACTGAGGCTTGTGTTGTGGCCTATCACATGGTCTATCTTGGAGAATGTTCCATGTGTTGATCAATAGAATGTATTCTACGTTATTGGGTAGAATATTCTGTAAATATCTGTTAAATCCATTTTTTCAAAGGTATAGTTTGAGTCCATTGTTTGTTTGTTGACTTTCTGTCTTAATGAAGTGTCTAGTGCTGTCAGTGGTCTATTAAAGTCTCCCACTATTATTGTGTTGCCATCTGTCTCATTTCTTAGGTCAAGTAGTTGTTGTTTTATAAATCTGGGAGCTCCAATGTTAGGTGCATATTTATGTAGAATTGTGACATTTTCCTGTTGGACTAGTCCTTTTATCATTATGTAATGTCCCTCTTTGTGTTTTTTAACAGCTATTGCTTTAAAGTTTGTTTCATATAGTAATAGCTACTCTTGCTTGCTTTTGGTGTCCGTTTGCATTGAATATCTTTTTCTACCCTTTAAGTTTATGTGAGTCCTTATGTTTTAGGTGAGTCTCCTGAAAACAGCAGAAATTTGGTTTGTGAATTCTTATCCATTCTGCTATTATGTATCTTTAAGTGGAGCATTTAGGCCATTTATAGTCCATGTTAGCATTGGGATGTAGTCCCAATGTAGTATTGGGACTACAGGTGCATATATATTTCATAATAAAGAGTATATAAGCAGTTTAAAACATATTAATACATAATAACATGTATTTACACTTTGGAGAATTAAAACATTTGCCAATACCTCAGAAGTCCCTGAGCACACTCTCTAATTCTGGATTCTGTGTTTATTCACTCTTGTATCTTAAAAAATAACTTTGCTACACGTATATTGTATTTGTTTTCTACTGCTTTTGTAATAAATTACCACAAACTTGGTGGCCTAAAGCAATACAAATATATGATCTTATAGTTCTATAGGTTTGGAGTCTAATGTGGCTCTTGCTGGGCTAAAATCAAGGTGTTCATAGGGCTGCATTGCCTTCTAGAGGCTCTCAGGGAGAATCTATTTCCTTGCCTTTTCCAGTTTCCAGAGGCCACCCACATTCCTTGGTTCATGGTCATTTTCCACCTTTGAAACCAGCAACATTGTCTTTCTCTGACTCCTCTCTCTTAGTCATGGTTCCCTCTAACCACAGATGGAAAAGATTTTATGCCTTTAAGGTTCCATGTCATTAGATTGGGTTCACCTGGACAATCTCCTCATCTCAAGGTCTTTGATGTCATCATAACTACAAGGTATTTTTTGCTATGTAAGGTACTTTTTGCTGTGTAAGGTAAAACCATATTCACAGATTCCAGGGAATAGGTGTAGATATCTGGTGGGGGGATGCATTGTTCTACCTACCACATGTATATATTTTTGAAAAATATTTTGGAGGAATTGTGGATTAAGATGGCAGACAGGAAGCAGGACTAGCTTGCAGCTCCTGTTTGGATGCACAGAGCAGCATGTGGAGACTCACATTGTGAACTTTTGCTCTAAGAACTACCACAGGAAATTACCAGGAAAGCCAAGAGACTCCGCAGACACTTTGAAGGAACTGGATTACTGTTGCAGGCTCCCTGAGTTGCTGAAAAAACTGTTAATGGGCTTGCTTTCTCAAAGGGGAAGTTCATTATCTGGGGAAAGTTCTCAGCCCTGGTCACCAGCTGCCTGGAAATAGACTTTGTGCCATTAGGGGGGCACAGTGGGAGTGAGACTGGCCTTTAGGACTGTCGGCTGCGTGGCAGCAGGGTGAGGCCAGTGACTGCTGGCTTTCCCCCGACTTCTCTGGCAACGTGTATGACTCAGCAGAGGCAGCCATAATCCCTCTGGGAATATAACTCCACTGGACTAGGAACCATATCCCCATCCCTTTCAGCAGCTGCAGCAAGCCCCCTCCAAGGAGAATCTGAGCTCAGACGCATCTATCCCTGACACACCTGGTGGTCTTTCTCTATCCACCCTGGTGATCAAAGACAAAGGTCATAATTTCTTGGAAGCTCTATGGCCCTACCCACTGCCTGAGAAACTTGAATACTTAGCCAGGTGTCCCTAAGGCAAGTTTGCATGCTCCCTACAGGACCACAGCTGATGCGCTCTTGAAAGCATCACCTCCTGGCTAGAGGCCAACTAACACAAAACCGGTGCACTAAACAAAAACACAACCAAGGACCCTCAGAGAGTTCACTTGACACCCCTGCTACCTCTGCCAGAGCAGGTGCTGGTATCCACGACTGCAAGACCTGATGATGGATCACATCACAGGACTCTTTGCAGACACTCCTCAGTACCAGCCCAGAGCCCAGTAGCTCTGCTGGGTGGCTAGACCCAGAAGAGCAAAACCAATTACTAAAGTTTCGCTTTCAGGAAGCCCCATTCCTAGTGGAAGGGAAGAACGCCACTTCAAGGGAGCACACCATGGGACGAAAAAAATCTGAACAGCAGCCCTTGAATCTCAGATCTTCCCTTTCACACAGTCTACCCAAATAAGAAGGAACCAGAAAAACAATCATGGTAATACGACAAAATAGGGTTCTTTCACACCCCTAAAAGATCATACTAGCTCACCAGCAGTGGCTCCAAACCAAGATGAAATCTCTGAATTGTCAGAAAAGGAATTCAGAAGGTCGATTATTAAGCTAATCAAGAAGGCACCAGAGAAAGGTAAAGTCCAACTTAAAGAAATAAAAGACATGATACAGGACATGAAAGGAAAATTGCTCAGTGAAATAGACAGCATAAATAAAAAACAATCACAATTTCTGGAAATCAAGGACACACTTAGAGAAATGCAAAATGCACTGGAAATTCTCAGCAACACAACCGAACAAACAGAAGAAAGAACTTCAGAACAAGGCTTTCAAATTAACACAATCCATCAAAGACAAAGAAAAAGGAATTTTAAAAAATGAACAAAGCCTCCAAGAAGTTTGGGACTATGTTAAATATCCAAACCTAAGAATAATTAGTGTTCCTAAGGAAGAAGAGAAATCTAAAGGTTTGGAAAACATATTTGAGGGAATAATCGAGGAAAGCTTCCCTGGCCTGCTAGAGATCCAGACGTCCAAACACAAGAAGCTAAAAGAACACCTGGGAAATTCATTGCAAAAAGATCATCAATTAGGCACATAGTCATCAGGTTATCTAAAGTAAAGACGAATGAAAGAATCTTAAAAGCTGTGAGTCAAACGCGTCAGGTAACCTATAAAGAAAACCTATCAGATTAACAGCAGATTTCTCAGCAGAAACCTTAAAAGCTAGATGAGATTGGGGTCCTATTTTTAGTCTCCTTCAACCAAACAATTATCAGCCAATAATTTTGTATCCAGTGAAACTAAGCTTCATAAATGAAGGAAATATACAGTCTTTTCCAGACAAACAAATGCTGAGAGAATTTGTCACTAGCAAGCCAGAACCACAAGAATTGCTAAAAGGATCTCTAAATCTTGAAACAAATCCTTGAAATACACCAAAATGGAATCTCTTTAAAGCATAACTCTCACAGGACCTAAATAACAATAACACAATGAAAAAAAAAAAAGTGTTCAGGCAGCAACACAATAAATAGAATAGTACCTCAATAATGAAATATATACTTATGAAATATCTATAGATATTTGTTATAAAATTTATATATTATGAGATATATTTTATAATAAAGTGTATATAAGCCTCCCAACTAGCTGGGACTACAGGTGCACACAACCATGCCCAGGTAATTTTTTTTTTTTAGAGATGCGATCTTGCTATGTTGCCCAGGTTGGCCTGAAACCCCTGATCTCAAGTGCATCTCCTACCCTGGTGTCCCAAAGCTCTGGGATTACAGGCATGAGCCATCATGCCCAATCTAAATGATATATTTCATATTTTAAAAAACTATGTTTAAAGACAAAAGCTATAGGCTAGAGTGTCTGCTACAGAGGGATCACCTTGAGTACACTGAATGGACATCTCCTAAGTGGGAATTTTCTCAATACCCCATGACTAGATGGATAACAGGGCAGAGAGTGGAGATGGCAAGAGAGCTTCCTGTATTCTCTACCCTTTGGGATAGCAAGGCTATGTGAAGTTCTCATGATTGTGAAAACATCAGGAAACTTACCTGTGAGTCAACTTACTGAAGCCCCAGTCACGAAGGCCATCTACTCATTGAGGAGGCCTCAGCAATAAAAGTCTGTTGGGAGACCCCCCGTGGCATAAACTGGTGTGAAAGGGGCTTGTAGAAGTACTGGAGCAGCAGCTGAATCTGAAATATCAGCGAACTGTACAGGAGGAGTCCGTGCACTGTCCTCCAAAGAACCCAGTGGCGCACCTGTAGTCCCTGATATTCCCAGTGTCTGGTCCTCACCACACCCATGAATATGCCAGCCTATTAGTGTCTGTCTCCAAAGCACAAACAGCCAACAAGGAGAGAATTGTGGCCAAGACCAGTTAAGTAAAGACATGCTTGCCCTTTTCTCTACATCTTTCCTCCCTGATCCCTCCCACCCTATGGAACTGGACCCTAGCACTAGGAGGTGGGGAAGGGAATGACAGAGCAGACTGTAACCTGTCTGCATTCCAAGTCCCTTCAGCCAAACGCCTGTCCTGTAATAAGAAAAAAAAGTTGTAGAACAGATAAATTAAAATTTTAAACTGTACTGGAGTTAGTTTAATAATGGAAAGTGACCAGATAATTATGGAATCTGCCCAAGATATCATAAAGGAATGGGAAAAGGAATTTCACACAGAAAAGTTTAAAACTGTATTTGGAAAAATGAAGACTGTCAACTTAATATTCTACCCAACCGCGACTGCTAAAAACAATGTTACATAGATGTTTATGGGGGTCACAGGGCAGGGTCACATGATATCATCTAAGCAGCAGAATGTAATGCTAAAACTCAAAGGGGATTGTAGCTCCTGTACCAAGGGCTATAGTTTAGCCACTTTTTCACCGTAGATAACTTATCTAAACTTCAGTTTACTCATGTATAAAATGTAGAATAATTTCTTAAAGTAAGTTTTTAAGTTTGCAACTTGAAAAATGATAATAATAGTACCTTTTTATGGGATTGTTGCGAGGATTACATCAATTATGGATACAAAGTACTCACCAGGAGGCTTGACACATGTGAGCTCTTATTGAATGTGAAGTTTAATGACTGGCTGGGAGTAATGGAACTTGGAAAGACTCGTGGAGCTGGTGAGTCTTGGGCTAAAGTGTGAGTAACAGCAGAGAGAAAGGGATGCTAGTGATGGGGGAATTGTGGTATTGGTGATGGAGTGGAAGGGAACATTTCAGGCAGTGAGAACAACATAAGCAAAGAAACAAAGCAAGAGAAAGAAGCATTGTGATGTCAGCAGGATGGGGGAGGGCTGGTATACAAACATTTTGGTGTTGCCAGAGAGTAAATTTTTAGTCAAGAAAAAAGTCCGAAAAAGAGAAGTAAGGACGACATGGTGAAAAGCTTCAAGTACCTAGTTCCTACTCAATTTTTTTTTTTTTTTTTTGAGACAGGTTTTCACTCTATCACCCAGACAGGAGTGCAGTGGCGCCATCTCGCTCCTCTTCCCAGGCTCAAGCGATTCTCCTGCCTCAGCCTCCCGAGTAGCTGGGATTACAGGCATGCACCACCATACCTGGCTAATTTTGTATTTTTAGTAGAGATGGGGTTTCTCCATGTTGGTCAGGCTGGTCCCAACCTCAGGTGATCCGATGGCCTTGGCCTCCCAAAATGCTGGGATTACAGGTGTGAGCTACCGCGTCCGACCTAGTTCCTATTCTTATGTGCTCTGCATATCAGAAAAAGGTCCAAACTCTTTAGCTAGCATACATCCAAGGTCTTTTTTGTTTTTGTTTTTTTGTTTTGTTTTGTTTTGTTTTGTTTTGAGACGCAGTCTCACTCTTTTGCCCAGGCCAGAGTGAAGTGGCGCCATCTCGGCTGACTGCAACCTCCGCCTCCCGGGTTCAAATGATTCTCCTGCCTCAGCCTCCCAAGTATCTGGGATTACAGGCACCCGCCACCACGCCCGGCTAATTTTTATATTTTTAGTAGAGACGGAGTTTCGCCATGTTGGCCAGGCTGGTCTCGAACCAAAGTGGTAGGAGTACAGGCGTGAGCCACTGCGCCCAGCACCAAGGTCCTTTTTGATTTGATTACTGCCAACCTTTCAAAATTCATAATTTCATGCACCACATAGATGGACATATATCCTAGACTCCAGCACTACTTCAGATTCTTTAAACACATGGAAAGGTCTCATATCTTGCTTTTCTGCTCACACTATCCTTAATGCTTGAAACAGTCTGACTCTTCCGTCATCTGATTAATTCTTTTTTAAAAAAAATTTATGCAACTGACATTACCATCAGGAATTCTTCTATTATTTTTTATTGCTATTATTATTTAACAAATATTTATTGGGCACTTCTTCATACATGCCACTGTGCAAGAGGCTGGAACTGCCAATGTTAGCAAGCAAAGTCCCTGCCCACAGAGACAAAAGTCTCATGAGGGAGAGGGTCAAATAAACAGGCAATTACTAAACCATGTTATGACTGAGATCAGAGCAGGTCACTATGAGAAGCCTGGATTCCTATCCAGGCCACTATGCTCAGAGAACATTTTCCTCCTACCAAGAATCCCCTTTCTCTGTTCCTTTTGCCCCCATTTAGACTCTTAGATAAAGGAGGAGGAGGAAGAGAAGAAGAAAATGAAGACATGTTAAAATTTATTGTGCTCTTAGTATGTGTCAGAAGCTATGATAAAACACTTTACATGAACACATTATTTAATTTTCCCCAGAACAGTAAGACATCTAGTTGTTATTCCCATTGTAAAATGAAGGAATCAGAGGTAAATTAACTTGCCAATGACACTCAGCTAGGAAGTGGGAGAGCCAAAACTCCAGCCTCAATCAAATTAACTCCAATCCCAGGCAGTAAAACACTATACCACACTATTTGCAAGGGAAAAAAAAAAAGTCTCAATTTTTTAAAAAAAGATGATTATAGATAGAGGGAAATTATCACAGTTCCCTTTCAAATATGTTTTCACCATTAGCCTATATCCTTCTCAACTCTAAGAAATTCTCTATGACCTAGACAATAAAGCATACAGAAGGCTCTATCCCTTTTAAAATTATTCACCTTTCTTCTGCAGATGAACCTAAGAGACAGACGAACCACAGTTAGCCTTCAGTAAATGTTAGTCTGAATGCACAAATACAAACATGAATGAGTCAATCCTTAAATGAATGAATTAACTCAAGAACTGGTAAGACTGAACACATGGAAAGAGCCACAGAGCTTTAGAGGATGGTGACAGTGGGCAACTGGCAAAGGTCCAGGATGGCAAGGTGCCAGCATCATAGAACTCCAACCATAGGCAGCAGGCAGATGTCCCGGCAGTCAGGCAGGCTCTGTGTCAACAGATTTAGCAACAGGAAATAGATGGAAAACCAGGCAGGCAGGTGGTTGGCATCAAGGATTTTGGAAGCAGGTAGCCAGTAATACAGCACTATATCAGGACCTCATCCCATTGAATGACTTGGGTGATAGAATGTCACTCCTATCCCAGACAACAAAAGCGGGCATTCAGAGGCATGAGGATCGACACAAAAGAGCAAGGTCTGAAGCCAGGGTACAAGGCCCGAGCTGCACCAGCATGAGAGGCTGACAGATGCTGAGCCACCAGGCTGTGCTTCAGGACCCTCTGAATTTCCTCTGTCTGGAATCCCTATTGCTCTTTATACCTGGCGGCCCGGCAAGGACAGTGAGTTAAGCCTATTCACAGGAATGTATTGGTCTCAGTTGTGGGGACTGGAGGGCTCTAGGAGCAGGAATTCAAGCACATCATTATTAAAGGAAAGTTTCTGTGATTAGACCAATACCAGTGAAGTCTTCCTTGATGCCTCAAATTATTTTATGCCACATATCCAAACAGCAAATCCTACAAACTCAACCTTGAAAATATCTCCAGTCCTTGAAAATATCTCCAGTATCTGACTACTCTTGAACACTTTCACTGCTAGTACTCCGGTCCTTGCCATCATCATCCCTCGAACAGCCAACTCCAATAGCCGGGCGCCTTCCGCATTCTGTCTTTCCCCATACAGCCTATCCCCAATGTAGGAGCCAGCATCATTCTATTCTTATTCTACCTCATTTTCTACTTGGTGGTTGTCTCTTTCTTACTTACATTTAGCATTTTTTTGTACGGCAATCCTTCATTGAAAATCCTTCAATACATCTCCAAGTCACCCAAAGTACAAGGCAACCTCCTAAGCCGAAGGTGGTACATAATTACCTTCCTTTTCTCTAACTTCATCTCTTGCCAGTCCCTTCATTTGTTCCTTGCTATTCTTTGTCTATGACTGGCATACCCTGACCTGAGGGCCTTTGCCCCAGTTGTTTCCTCTGCTGGGACGCTCTCTCTCCAGAGGTCCAGAACTCAACTCCTTGCTTTCTTCAGACCTTGACCCAAAATTTCACCTTCTCAGTGAGGTCTTCTTTGCACCCCTACATAGAATTCATAACCCCTTCCAACTCACATGCACATATACTTCCTATCCCCTTTTCCTGATTTGCTTTTTTCCCTTAGCATTTATAATTGTCATATTATATTTTGTTCTTATTTACATTGATCTTTGTCTGTCTACCTCATTAGAATATAAGCCCTGTATGGGCAGAGATTTTTGTTTGTTTTAGTTCCTTGCTGCATTCTCAGTATCTGGGACAGTGCCTGCCAAATAGGCACAGAATAAACGCTCAGTGTATATTGGCTGAATGAATTAAGAAAAATAGAGGTGAAGTACACTTCTGTGTAGAGCAGGTTCTGACTATGACTGAAGTTAATTTTAATTTTAGGTTACAGTGTCAATAAAAGTGAAATCCTTGATACTACATACACATGCGTATGTGTATATATCTATGTATGTGTGCATGTGAGCTAGAAGGGGTTAAGAATTACATGTGGGGTTACAAAGAAGACATTGCTGACAAGGTGATATTTTGAATCAAGGTCTGTAGAAAGCAAGGAGTTGAGTTCTGGTTCTAGTATGTGTTGTGTGTATGTGGGATGTGTGTGTGTGTGTGTTTGTGTGTGTGTGACAG
This sequence comes from Theropithecus gelada, assembly GCF_003255815.1. Lineage (NCBI taxonomy): Eukaryota > Metazoa > Chordata > Mammalia > Primates > Cercopithecidae > Theropithecus > Theropithecus gelada. The sequence continues at coordinate 113,032,471 of NC_037671.1, forward strand.
AGACAGAAACAGAGAGAGAGTTTGCAGTATTTAGAAGGCATTGTGCCTTTTTTTTGAGCAAGGGGCTTTTCAGAGCTGTTAATATGCCAATGTATTTATCAAATCCTAAGAATGAATTTAGAAGGCAACTTTTATTACCCAAGCTTATTCACCAAGTGAATTCATTGTTTTCAAAGTACTAATTTTGGAGGGAAAACAACAGTTTGGGGGTTCTTCAAGAACTATGACCCTGATACTTGTGAATCCCCTTTTTCCAAATTATTTGACCCCCTCGACTAAAACAGATAATTGAAATACTAGGCAAAAGTACTAACAGCATATTAGACATTGCTAATAATCAACATACTCTTTCTTGTCTAATCCCAGATACAGCCTCATAATCCTATTCAGTGCAGTACTACTGGCAATTTATTAGAATTGGTATGGAGATGAAACAACTTTGCCATACCTAAGATTTTAATCCCATTCCAACACAATGTAGCCTCAATCTGCATTTAAACTTTTATAACTTCATATAACTTAAAGCCATTAATTGAGTCAAAATACAATCATGATGCCATATTGTAACTCCTAACCCAAATGCCTTCCACAAATCTCAGCATACACAAGTGATCCCATTCTTTGCAGATCATTAGAAGGGCCACAGTCATCCACAGTCACTAAGCTGAGCATGATCTTTCTAGACTAGATGTCATTTATCACTTTGTTTCTTACGTTCTGACTCATTTTACAAACATCACAGAGCCCTGCACAACGCCTTGCATATTAAGGGTGCTTGTGATGGTTAATACTGATTATCAACTTGATTGGATTGAAGGATACAAAGTATTAAACCTGGGCATGTCTGTGAGAGTATTGCCAAAGGAGATTAACATTTGAGTCCGGGGGGAAGCTGACCCACCCTTAATCTGGGTGGGCACAATCTAATCAGCTGCCAGCACAGCTAAAATATAAGCAGGCAAAAAAAAAAAAAAAAAAAAAAAAAAAAAAAAAAAAACCAGGGAAAAGAGAGACTGGCCTAGCCTCCCAGCCTAAATATTTCTCCCGTACTGGATGCTTCCTGCCCTCAAACATTGGACTCCAAGTTCTTCAGTTTTGGAACTCGGACTGGCTCTCCTTGCTTCTCAGCCTGCAGACGGCCTATTGTGGGACCTTGTGATCATTTATTAAGTATTAAGTTAATACTTAATAAACTCCCCTCTGTATATAAATATATATTCCATTAGTTCTGTCCCTTTAGAGAACCCTGATACAGTGCTTAAGAAACATTTTCTAAATGGCTGTCAACCAAAATTATAACAAATACATTCCTATTTTAAAATCTTATATTCTAAATTTCTCCTTCCTTAAATTCCTATTGCAAATCTGCAAAGCCATTAAAATTATTTCCATGCAAGGCAAAGAAAGTTTTCAGTGTGTGACTTCACTAGGCCACTTTGATCATTTATAATTTCTATGCTGTGCAGTTCAGAGTTCTGATTATAAAACACACAATTTCTTTTTCATCATTCTCTGGTGTAACTCCTGGAAAGAAAAGATAATACCACATTATCTCAAGTGTTCTCACTGAATTATTTTGGTTATGTTATGTATGTAAAGCCTATTTCTCTTGGATTATATATCCTGAAGGAAAGGGACAATATTTTCCATCGTATTTCTATTCCCCACAATGGTAGTGCAGATGCTTTCTGAGCCTTTTAAGTGGAGAATGAAGGAATGAATGAATGAAACTTGAATATACAATATTATTGTATTGGGTAAATTCTACTAATTTTCAAGTGTGAAGACTCGGACAAGACATTGTGAGGGATTCTCATATACTTCAACATGTTCCACACTGCAAAACCAGTTCACAGAAAATCATAAAACCAAGGAATCTTTAACAAACCTTTTGCCATGTGAGTATAGAACTTCTGGTTTGTAACTTTAGTATATTTCAATATGAAACTCAAAAATTAGTCACCTGGTCCCTTCTAGATATTAAACATCTTTAGCAAACTACCTCTCTCCACACACATATACACAAAGATCACTGTTTACTTTACACATCTCTGAATTTGCTCTGCCATGAACCCAAACATAGTAAAGACACTGGACACTACAGAAAAATAAACCATTGTCTCTCTCTTTTCTTATTTCCGTCAGGCCCTGGAAGTAGGTCTGACAAGTCAGAGGTCTGTTCCACAACCCAGAAACTATCACCTAGGAACTTGCACAAATCTCAAGATGATATAATATTAACCATTAAGTTTTAGAATTTTGCTTCACCCACTAAGAATCTGACTATAATAACTAAACATTGCCTTGTTCTCTAGATAAGAGAATTTTACTTTTTTTTCAAGGAAGACTGTTATCCAACAATATGATAGATATGATAGGTTTGCTGAATGTGAATATACAGGGTCCATCTAAAGAATACTTTTATAAAGTATTTAGGGCGACCCCAAACCAACTCTACATTGTCAAGGCATTGTGGGAATATTGTGGGACCATATGATATACAAAATACGGCATAAATGATTTTAAAAATCCCATAAAGATGTTTATATCTACTTCTAGGGACTCACTGAATTACTTTGAGATATAAATTCACTAGCGCTATTCTGAAAGAGTAATAGTGAGCCTTTTAAGTTCAAAGCTGGTAAGTTAAACAATTAAAGGAACATTAATAGCTAACGATTTATTCAAAATTAAGTACAGGCTGGGTGTGGTGGCTCACGCCTGTAATCCTAGCACTTTGGGAGGCAGAGGTGGGTGGACCACCTGAGGTCAGGAGTTTGAGACCAGCCTGGCCAACATGGAGAAACCCTGTCGCTACTACAAATACAAAATTAGCCAGGTGAGGTGGTGCATGCCTGTAATCTCAGCTGCTCGGGAGGCTGGGGCAGGAGAATCACTTGAACTCAGGAGGTGGAGGTTGAAGTGAGCCAAGATCACGCCACTGCATTCCAGCCTGGGCAACAAGAGTGAAGCTATGTCTCAAAAAAAAAAAAAAAAAAAAAGTAAAAGAAAAAATAGAAAATCATAATTAAGTATAGTACATAGAAAATATGAAATTCTATATTTCATTTTACAGTTTTTGGGGAGCAGGCTATCTTTCCGTTTTTCTCTTTTCTCTTCTCTCCCTTGAATACTGATGAAGAAACGCAAGTATTTTCCATCTAAATAAGTTCCCTGGGATGAACCTGTCTCAATGGTTTGATTAAAATCAGTTGGAGAAATATGTTTAGCCCTATTTACTAAAAGTATAGAAAAAGTCTGCTGAAGCAGTCATGTTCTAATTATCCTTCCACATTCCACTCCGGAGAAGTCTGCCTGGCTGGAGCAGTCAGGGTTTTCTAGATTCAGCCAAACAATTAATTTCCTTTCCCTCTGCTTTTCAAAGGAAAACAGCTTCTTTTAAATAAGCATGTGGGAAAAGAGAATAAAATTTTAAAATGCTACATAATTCCTTCCTGTAAATACTTTTGTAGGGTACCAAACTCACTGAGGTAATTTCCAGCTCTCCTAATGATGACAAATATTCCTAATTATGGATAAATGTACACTAAATATTTTGATGTTGATAGTCTGTGCTTTTGCAATATTTTCTGTCTGCAAATATCTTGTCTGCAAATCTCCTTTGTGCCTTACTATAAAGCCATTATACCTGTTTAAACTGCTGCTGTGTCCAGCATTTCTCTACTTGAAAAAAAAAATATTCATTATGGTAGGGAAATGCTCATGATCAAATGATCCTTTTCATAATTACCACATAGCTGTTTAATGACGACTGGCTCAGTGAGCCCTGAAATTCTGCATAAAGAGAAGGCATCCCCATTGCCAAAATGAACTGAAATCTATTTCTGAGTCCTATAGGATAATTGTATAAACATTTACTTTTGCAAAAAATTTGAAGACATCATGCCAGGCATATAGTAGATATTAATGAAGTTTACTGAATTGAATTATTGATCTGGTCATTACTTGATGTCAGTGGGGTTGCAGACAACTCCCTAGACCAAGTGTCCAGGTCTGTTTCGTGTTGCTATAATGGAATACTTGAGACAGTGATCGGGTTTATTTAGCTCACAGTTCCACAGACTGCGAAATTCAAGGGCATGGCCCTGCCTTCCACTGAGGGCTTTTATGCTGCATCACAACAGGGCAAAGAAGGTCAAAGGGGAAGTGGACACATGCAAAGAGACAAGGCCCGAGGAGCATCCTGGTTTTGTAAGACTCTCCCCTCTAGGGAATTTGTTTTTCCCATGAGAACTTTTCCAGTCTCCTCCGAGTGAGAACTGACTCACTACCTGGGGAACTGCACTAAGGCATTCAAGAGGGATCCACCCTCATGACCCAAACACCTCCTGCTAGGCCCCACCTCCCAGCACCACCAAGTTGGGGATCAAATTTCAATACGAATTTTGGAGTGGACAAACTCAAACCATACCACCAAGATATACACAGGGACTGCAAGCGATCAGACTCCACAAGGTGACTTTCATTAAAGTCGCAGCTACTGAACAACAAGCTGTGGTTGTTTCTACCCATCTACTCAACTCTCAGACGGTAGGCAACATTTTCAGTCCTATAATACTATTATTACAGATTCTGGCTCATGCATAAGGGATTACACAAAAAACTGCAACCGTGAAAGAAAGTTACCAAGGGGTTACATTTGGCTTAAGCAATTAAATGAATGGCAGAATAGCCAAGTTGTCATACAAAAATTGCCCAGTCATTATAAGAATTTATGGAAGTAAAGGTCCATTTTTTTATTGAGCATGCTTGTTTTAAAAGTGGGTTGTAGGAACCTTACCCTGACATCTAGTTTAAATGGGCACTCCTGCATGGAGCAATGTGTGATGAGCTAGGCAGAGGAAACATCATGCACCATCTGGGATAGGTTGGGCAGAGGAAACAATGTGGCCTATCTGTTTACTTCTGAAAAGCAACAGATCCTCAAAGGCGGCAATTAGGATCCAAGAAGAAGCATCAGCAAAAAACAAAGAACACTTTTTCTAACTTTGTTATTTGTTCAATCTGTCCTTCCTTCCCTAACTATTTACTGAGTATATACTATGTGTCAAATCTTGTTCTGGGCACTAAAGATAAAACACTGAAAAGTGAAAGCAAAGCTCTTGAGATCCTTTATTTTAGCAGGGGCTGAGGAGAATGAATAAGCAAACAAATGAATCCAAGCTGATTCAGATAGTGAAGTGTTTTAAAGACAATGAAATAAGGGGATCCAACAGAAAAGAACTCACTGGGGCAGATTAGATTGGGTGGTCAGATGAAGTCTTCTGAAAAGTGTTATTTCCGCAGACATCTATGTGATATTAAGGAGTCTACTATGCAAAGATCTGGTGCAGAGGATTCCCAGCAGAAAGAACAGCAAATACTACAAGTTATATTTCTTCAAGAAACCTAAATAAGCAGGTCTACATGGCTAAACCACGGTAGCTATGATCTACAGAAACATGGTATAAGATAACTAGTTAGGGACAATAGTATATAGAACCTTCTAGGCTGTGGTAAGAATTACAAATTGTATTTGAAGTGCAACGAAAAAAAAAAACTCATTTGAGCATGTTAAGAAAGGGCATGACACAACCTGATTGTTTTTAAAAGATCGTTCAGCTCTTAGGAGGGTGTTGTTTGGGGTTGTGGAGGATAGCAATGAGCAGACCGAATGGGAGACTTTTGTGGTTGCCCAGGTGAGAGATGACAATAGCTTGGACTAAGGTTGTGGCAATAGAGAATGATCAAAGTTGATGACTTGGAGATATATTTTGGAAGTGAAGAAAACATGACTAATTAATTGAGTGTGGGGATGAATGAAAGCAACAAAACAAGGATGACTTCTAAATTTTTGGAATGAACAACAGAGTAGAACAATTTGAGGAGGAACAGGTTTGGAGGGGGTAGATATCCGGAGTTCTGCTTCTGAGATGCCTGTTAACCATGATAATAATAGTATCTACCTTGTAGGGTTGTTGTGAACAACGAATACGAAATATGAGGAGAATTTAGATCTGTACCTGACATGTAGTGATTCTTCAATAAATACCAGCTATGACAATTATTCCTCAAGTGGAGATGTAAAGGTAGTGGAGGACATAAAAGAGTTCTGTTGTGAGGCCAGGACTAAAGATATAAATCTGAAAGTTATATAGGATTCAATGTTGCTCAAACCGTTTTTGGTGAAGAACTTTTATCTTTATCTACCATGGATCAATACTGCAGTGGACTAGATGTGTTTGAATCTCCAAAATTCATATGTTCGCATTCTAACCCCCAAGGTGATGATATAAAGAGGTGGAACCTTTGGAAGGTGGTTAGGTCATGAGGGTGGAGCCCTCATGAACGGGACTAGTGTCCTTATAGAAGAGACCCCAGAAAGCTCCCTTGCTCACTTCCACCACGTGAAGACACAGCAAGGAGTCAGCAGTCCATGAGCTCGGAATTGGGCCCTCATCAAATAAGGAATCTGCCTACATCTTGATCTTGGACTTCCCAGTCTCCAGAAGTGTGAGAAATCAGTTTCTGTTGCTTATAAGCCATCCAGTCTACAGTATTTTATAATAGCAGCCTGGAAGACAAAGACAAGCACTTTTGTGAAATCCAACAAAACTGAAGGCACTTTTAAGAGCACTAGTACTCAAAGCCAAGGGAGGCTCTGGAGGAGGCCCTGAGACACATTTAACTCAAGTATCTCTGAGTGTATTAGGGTGGAGGCACAGGAGAGTTCAGTAGGCTGAAATAACACAACGCTTGCTTACATGAACACACGAGCAAGGGGAACTCACGCAGATTTACAGGTAATCTGCTTTAATTAGGTGTAAGAAAAAAAAGCCCATTCACTCCTGCAGGAACTCCCTCCTCTTCGCACAGATGTGGTATCTGAAGAGCAAGACACTGCTTCTCCACTACCTCCGCACAAATACTTGACTCTAATCATCGGAGGTACAATCTAGCGCTCGGACTGCATAAAGTATCTCAAGCTCCTTCCCTACCAAGCTGGGCTCCACTTGGGCACAGAACGATTATCAGACCTGGTAACTACCAAGCTGTTCCCTAAGGATGCTCTAGGCCCCAAGCATAAGCACCTCCGTTAATAATTCACCACTCTTGCCTTGTCATAGGCTTTTCTCACTCAAAACTCTGCTCCAGCGAGTGTTCTGGGGGCCTGAAGCAGTTGGCATGGGCTAGGCCAGAGAGCACCTGCACTGATTCTTAGGAGAAAAGGTCCTCTTTCTGGGTGAGAAAGTCAGTAAAGTACAGGACGCTTTATAAAGTCCTTCAGGCAGCAAAACTTGCTTAACTTCACACTTTCTTGACAGGCAATACCCACGCAGGCAATACCTCCTCCCGGACCCGCAGCAGGCAGGCTGCTGTGCCTGGCAGGCCGGCTCCTGGGTGCAAGGCTCTCGCGCAGCCCAGGACAGCAGCGCGCGGGCTGCGGAAGAGTGGAGTTGCAGGGACCCGGCGGAGAGCCGCTGTCACTCAGGGAAGCTCTCGGGACTCCGGGGCTCCCGCGAAGCTCCGGACGGGCGTCGCCGAAGCCGAGAGTCCCGGCCCAGCCCCTCCGCACGGTGGGCGCCTCGCCCAGGCGAGCGCGCGAGGTCGGGCGGGGCCGGGGGCCGCCCGGGGAGGGGGCGGGGACGGGACTCTCGCGGCCGCGCGCCGGGGTTGGGAAGCCGCCCCTCCGGCCGCGGCGGGCGAGGGGCTGCGCCGGCCGCGAGGCGCATGCGCGCTGCCGAGCGGCTCCCGCTCCCTCCCCGCCCACCTCTCCCTCCTCCCCCTCCCCCTCCCCTGCATCCTCGCCGCTCTCCCTCTCTCCTCGCCCGCTGGGTGCTGAAGTTGGGCGGATGGCAGCAAACCGGCTCTGCTAGAGGACCGAGCCACCCAGCCCCGCTCCCCTGGACCCATCGGCGCGCTGCCCACATCTCCAGGCGACCGGGTAAGACGCTGCCTCCAAACCGAGCGGTGCTAAGTAAATGACATCAAAATGTCTGCTTTGCACCAATGGATGGATTTTTTTCAAGGTAGGGGGGAGGTGAAGGAAGGAGGGGGCGGAGAGCGCGACCGCCCATGCCCCGGCGGGGGCGGTTGCGCGGCGCTGGGGTCTAGGCTGTGGCCGCTGCGCCCCGGGCGGGAGCGGGGGCTGCGCCGCGGGTCCGGGAAGTTAAATCCCGCGTCGCTGCCTAGACGCGGTCCGCTCGCTGCCCTCAGCTGCTGCGGGGAACCGAGCGAGTGTCCTGCCCGCCGGGAAACGCTCGGCCAGGTCCCAGAGTTCCCGCGGAGAGCCGGGCGCCTGCTGGGGGCGGCCAGGAGGGCCGGGCCGGGGGCGCGGGAGACCCCGCGGGGGCGCTAGGTGCTGCGGGTTTTGTGCGGTTGGCTGGGAGCGAGGAGAATGTGCAATCAACAGTGTCCAATCGACCGATCACCTCGGGTGCTGTGTTTCCTCCTTTATGTCTCTTTACCTTTGGGAATATGCACTGCTCAGGTGGGGAAGGTGTTCGCAGAAGAGGTTGTGAAAATGAATCCTTTGAGCAGCAGTAAAATACCGGAGGGGTGTGTGTGTGTGTGTGTGTGTGTGTGTGTGTGTGTAGGGGGTGGGGGGTCTCTTTTGTTCCTTCCCCTCCCCTTAGTCAAAGGAAAGGGAGTCCTGGCGTGTGCAGCGCGGGGTGGATTCCACAGCCACCGAGGGGGCGAGGACGAGGAACGCCCACCAACCGCGAGCCGCTGCCCGGATGGGCGCATCGGAGCCTCCTTTGCTGTAGGTGATGATGGTCTTACCGTGATCGATGGAATCAGTTTAATCTCTGCCTCCCCGCCGGCCTCCCTGCTGTCCCTCTTCGAGTGCTGCGGCAGAGGCTGGGTGCAGACACGGCCGCTTTCTCCTCTTCTCCCTGCCTCTCTGTCTCCCTGGAAAATGCCGGAGGACTAGAGGATGGCGGAGGGACAGAGCTGGCCTCGGAAGCTGCGGGTGGGAGCTGCTCCTCGCGAGCCGGAGGCTGCTGGCACCGCGTCCGGGGCAGCCCGCGCCGGCCTCGGGAGTCCCTGGGCTCCGGGAGAGCGAGCCGGGGTCGCCTGGCCACGAAGATGCCCGCGCGCCCGCCCGGCGTACGGGACCCACCCTGCGCCCTGAGCCCAGCGCCTCGCCCGGAGCCCGGGACGCCGGCTTACCTGGGAGAACCCCTGTCGCCCAGGGACAGTTGACCCTGGCTCCTGGCATAACTCTCCTGACCTCCCCTGACCTTTCCATAAATGCTTCTTTCCTTAAAAGAGTCACTGTTAGATTTGTCTGGAGAACTTCACACGCTTCAGAGTTCTTTCTTTTCTTAAATTGTTTTACGGCGAGATTCTCTCCAGCGTGGGATCGCTTTCACAAATAATAAAGAGAAATCTTAGTTTGGTTCCCATCTAGAATAAGCAGTTCTGAGGCTGGGTGCCATCTGCATTTCCGGCGTTCATACATACTGGTTTTCCGGGTGATGAACCCTTCTGAAAATCATTTAATTGAAGACGTGAGAATTGATTTTTATTCGTGTAGTGGAAAATAATGCTTTCCTCCTCAATTCATAGCTGCTAGACGCTGCGTGTACGAAATAATTTGCAAACCGTGAAACATTTAAAGTACATTGTACTTGTTTCCAAAGTCTTTTGTAGTAAGAGTATTATCCAAGAAATATACATTATAGCACTCCTATCTAATGAAAGGGTGGTTTAATACAAATGAATGAGAAGTTTGACCCCCTCCAGTTGTTACTATTGTTAAGCCATTTCTTCTGTTAACATGAACTAAAACAGTAATTAGCACACTCAGGGGAGACTGGATTTATTCACTAGTTTTTATAATCTTTTGAAACCTACACTTAGAGCGACCATAGGAGAGTAGTTTATTTAGTTTTAGGCAACGAGAAAATAAGCGTTTGTTATTATAAAAAGATGGGTGGTATTATTCATTAAATAAGATAAATCTCCATGGCAATGACATCTGATCTCAGAGCCACGGGCACTCATCCTTCCTCCTGAAACTAGTCTGAAAGATTAAGAAAACCGTCTAATTTACAGAACAAACAACATAAGGTGTCTGTTATGCTGATTGATTTCGACCCTTTTTGCTATAGTTCCTCAACGACTCCTTGGCGTTTAGTCCCCATGGAAGGGAATTAACAAGGACAGTTAATTTACTATCCTGTTCATTCTAAGGCAAACGGCATTTCCTTCTCAAATAGGTATCTCTTTGGTTGTAGGGCTCTTCCTCTGAGGTATTCATTTATTTGAATTCATCATGTTCAAGGTCTAAGTTCATTATCATTGCTATAAATAGTTTATACTTTTGCATAATAAGAAATAATAATAAAAATAATAAACCTTCCTTAACATTTCCTACCACGAGGGCCACGGTCTTTGAAGAAAAGGAGAAATATATATTCTTACCCATTTGTTGTTCTTGTTACAGCCAAGTAAAAGTGAAAATTTTGAATCTGAATTGATCAAAATTCTGGTTGACTTACAGAGTAAAGTCTAAGAAAGAATTTACCTGTTAATCTAAAGCTGTAGAGATAATGGCCTTTGTGTCAGAAGTCCATTTGCTAAAATCATGGGCTTTCCTGGAAAAGGAAGGTAGGCATGGATGATGACATATGACGCTAAGAGGGCTGGGAGTCCATTCATCCACATTTCTGCTGAGAATCCTGTTTCTGATACTCTCCAACTCTGCTTACTTAACACTGAAAATACTGCACTACCAAGGAGGGCAAATTGAAGGACCACTATATATCCAGAGGATGAGAATAATGCTATGTGATGTTAAAAGCATTTTATTTCACCTGATTGCTATAGTTAGAGTATAAGTGTGAATGCATTGGGGAGGCTTAAAATTATATGACATTTCCAAGGGAGTGTCAGGGGTCCTCAGACAAATACATTTTTATGGAAAACCTTAAAATAATCCTTTGCTATAGGTAGCCAATAGGTAGCCAAGACTTTCAATGTGAGATTGATGGATACTCTCACCTTCCTTCTCTCCCTACCCACAGTTATCTCTGAAAAAAAGACACTTTCCTAACTTCCAAAGAAATTCATTTAGACTATTATTTCTGCTATTGTGCCAGCACCTGGCACGGTATCTGGCAAAAGCAGGTGTAAAATAATTTTTCCTAAATTAATACATTTTGCAGGGTCGACATGGCTCACAAAAGTCTTCCAAGGTAAGAATTGCATTTTTAAAATCAGCACTTAACACTGTTTACCAAGTACACTAGTTGGGCTCCTGAAACTCATGTTTATGGTTCTACATCTTTGGAGGAAGCAATTTTCAGAATTGTCATTTTGAGAATATATATGTGTTTAATACAACGTTTATGTTACTGATTTGTTTCCCAATTATAAAAGCAATATTTGCTTATTTTAGATCCCCTACAATACAAAATTACCTATTGGCAGATATGGATGTGAAGAGCACAAATTTTGGGTCAAGCTGGCCTTAGCTTGTATTGTGGCTCCTCCCTTTAACAACTTTATTGCTGTAGGCAAGTTACTAATCTGTCCTGAGCCTCAGTTTCCTCAGACATACAAGAGGGATGAAGGCAGGATGCAAGCATAAATACAATGCAGTGTATATAAAGTACTGAACATAGTGCTTGGCATGTACTGAGTGCTTATAATTATCTGAATATCTAAAGAACTGCTATTGAAAACACAGCATAGTTTACCACAAGTTTATTTCCTTTATATAAATGTACCATTGTTTTAAGAATTTGAATCATGTTGTAGAACAGGGGTCCCCAACCCCTGGGCTGTGGATGGGTACCAGCCCATGACCTGTTAGGAACCCAGCAGCACAGCAGGAGGTGAGTGACTGGTAAGTGAGCATTATCTCCTGAGCTCCTCTTCATGTCTGATCAGCAGCTGGCATTAGATTCTCATAGGAGCGTGACCCCTATTGTGAACTACGCATGCAAGGAATTGAGGTTGTGCACTCCTCATGAGAATCTAATGCCTGATGAGCTGATGTGGAACAGTTTCCTTCCAAAACTATCCCCCCACCCCCACTGCCATCCGTGGACAAATTGTCTTCCACGAAACCGGGCCCTGGTGCCAAAAAGGTGGGGATGGCTGTTTTAGAACCTCATACTTCTAAAAAAAATTAACATTCCTTTGTTGCTGTTTCTCAAGAAATTAAAATTGATATTTTTAATGCGATTTAGTGACTGCAAAATAGTTCACGTTATGGATGTCTTTATTTAGCCATTCTTTTATCTTTGGGTTTTGATCCTCATGCCTAAATTTTGTATGCGTATCTCTATTGCACTTTCTCCTTTGGGCACGATGCTTAGAACAGCTAGTTCTTGCCAACATAATGCCATTCTTTAAAAAATCTTTGCTAACTTGATAGGTGAAAATAATATTTTTCAAACTTTTATTTCTTTGGCTACCAATAAGACTGATTACTTTTTGACATACTGATAAGCAGTTTTTGTCTTTGAGGATGGCTCATTCAAGTCTTTAGCCTGTGTTTCCACTGCTATTCTGGTACATTTCTCTTATTTGTTTGAGTGCTAATATTAATTTTTTAAAAGGCAACAGCAAACAAGGAAAGGAAATGCTCAGTGACAAAGGCTCCATGTGGTAAAGACACAAAGATCACTGTGGCTAAACCAGAAAGGCTGGATCAGCCAGGGTATCGGGGTTCATCACATACTGCTATACCCCCGAGTTTTCCAGACTTTACAGTTCTTTTTAGAAGTCCAGAACCAGTAAACAATTTGCTCACAAACACCTTACTATGAGAAGCTTGTGTCTGAAGAGTTCCCAGATAGTCATGGATTGTTTCTGCCAGTTGCCAATGTTATGGAAGAACTTCCGAGTTTTTCCGAGATAAAGGGGTTGAAAGGAAAGATGGGAGTACATGGAGAGCCTAGGGACATTCTTTGTGATTTCCCATCAGAATGACTCAATTAAGCTTAATTATAAAACCATGTCAGGTTAGAATCATATCTTACCTCAACTTGTGAGCTCTAGGTGAAATTTAAACATGTTAAAAGTAAGAATTTAATGTGTTACCTTAATGAGCTCTGTATCTGCGATGTTGCACATGATTCAGTGGTCTTGTAAGCTCCTGTTTTTGACTTTTAAAGTTCTGTAACTTTTGATAACTTTGTTTTCAAAAGTTTAATTATCTAGCTTGGAAAATCTACAAAGTCCTTAGGTATTAAACTATCTAGAAAGTATAAATGTTTTGTTTTGTTTTTTTGAGACAGGGTCTCACTCTGTCACCCAGGCTGGAGTGCAGTGACTCAATCATGGCTCACTGTAGCCTCAACCTCCCTGGGCTCAGGTGATCTTCCCACTGCAGGAGCTGGGACTACAGGTGTGTACCACAACGCCTGGCTAATTTTTGTATTATTTGTAGAGTTGGGGTTTCGCTGGTCTTGAACTCCTGGGCTCAAGCAATCAATCCACCCACCTCAGCCTCCCAAAGTGCTAGGATTACAGGTGTGAACCACTGCGCCCAGCTGAAAGTGTAAAAGTTTATAATCATCAGTGGTACCAGTTTATCAAATACAGTAAAACCTGAGTAATTCAGAATTTATAATGATGAGAGTTCCCTTTAGGAGAAGCAGTGACCTATGGTGGATAATAACATCTATTTCAAATAGAAATGGATTTGAATTTTTACTATTTATTAGATGTGCAGGGTTTTTCATGAAATTATAGAAGTACTTTATACTTTGTATTCTAGCATAAGTAATAAATATCTAAAATTGCTGAATTTCTTAAGCTTTGTATGTGAGATTTTTTAAAATCCCTGTGTCAGTAAATATAAGTCTATTGTAGTCAATGATTGTGGTTCACAAAGCAAATATTTACTTCCTTATCTCGGGTCACAGGCTTTTCACAGTACAGTACTGCTGATTGGCTGTTGAAATACACAGGTTATAATTCAAGAGCCATCGCATTACAGTAAAACAGACACAACCTGGGGGAAATTATGACATAAATGGAATGAGCATGTGAGTGTTTATTTCATTTTAAAAATTATCTTGACTCTTCCCAATAGTATAGTGAGTTAAATCCAGTGAAAACTCTTGTGAAAGTTGTTACTTTCTCTATTTTCCAGTCTCTATGAAAGGTAGGAGCCTATTTTTTTGGTATATTTATGATAAGTCATGTAATCTACAGATTTTATGAGTTAATTTTGGCTCTTGGTAGACGACCCCATGTCCACGTCCTGTTACCCTAAACTCTCCTATTTTTTCAGGATTTATTTAATCAAACTCAACAATATTTGAAAGTTTGCTATTTGAAACACAGCAATCCATATGATTGAATTCATATGAGGCAAAAAAGCTTATGGAAAATTGCTCTTAAAAGAAGGAGACTTTAAAAGCAGAGAATGTAATTTGGTGGAAAGAGCCCAGGTTTTAGATTCAAATAACCAGGGATTTAGCCTTCTCTTCTTTGAGCCTTAGTATTATTATCTGTAAAACTGAAGACAATTTTAAAAAGTTAAAGGATTAAAAGAAATTATGTCTATAAAATCCTTCATATATTGGTACTCAGTATGAAAATATCAGGTATTTTACTAGAGTTAATAAATCAAAATAGATACAAGAAACATCGTGTAAACAATAAGTGCTTGAAGGGGTTTTAATTTTGTGCCAGTATTTGTCTTGACTAATTGGTCCTTGTTAATGTTTAGGTTGTTCTCTATGTATTTCCTGTGTTATCCTTTCCTGACTAGTTTGTTTCACCAACCTATTTATAAACATATTTGAGCACCTACTATGTGCTAGACTCTGTGATGTTTTTGGATACAAAGATTAATTAAACATGGTCCGTTTCCACAAGGAATTCATATATAAGCTTCTTCAACTTATTTTTCTTTTATCCAGTGAGTACTGGTCATTCTAAGCTGTGAAGTCATAGTTAAATACAACATGGGAGTAATAGGCAACGATTTCCTTAGGGTTTAGCAATAGACTAATTGATCTCAAAATTTAGGAGCCTCTACCACTAATATTCAAGCAAGCTGCTAAGCAGAGACTCAGAGATAAGAAGAAAAGCAGGAAGTGGCTCCGTTTGTGGATGATTTAACAACCTCGACCGTAATATCAAAACAACAACAGACTGGAGGCTTAACCCTCTTTGTGGACCTACCTCAACACCCAATTCCTTCTCATTGAAATAAAGAAAATGTATACATACATCTGTACTATGCCTTTTCCTCCCTCACTTACAGGCTACCCTGTGTAATCATTGTAATGTAAGTTATTCTAAAACGCTGGTGTAGGGGATGAACAAAGGAGGAAGGAGAGTGAGATCCCTGCCCTTCTTCAGGGTTCACCTTTCCCATGCACTAGCAATATTTTAGAATTTTTTCCTGATACTGTTGCAGTTCCATCTTTGATTGCAATCTGTTTATAATATAGTACCTTGACCAAAAACCCAGAGTCCTCGGTTTGGATGAAAAGAAAAAAAATACATTTAATTTTGAGAAAGAAAACCATTTTCCATACCAGCTTGTTAAAATCACTAGGGCAATTTCTAAATCTAGCAGTTAGATTTGCCTGGATCTAGGAAGATTTTATATGATTTATAAGATCAGAGTGAAGACTTCAAACCCTTTCGAGAAATATGTCATGAATATATAGTTAATATGTCTAACTATGGAAATGAAAGACATTGACATTG
The DNA here is from genome assembly GCF_003255815.1 of Theropithecus gelada. Taxonomy (NCBI): domain Eukaryota; kingdom Metazoa; phylum Chordata; class Mammalia; order Primates; family Cercopithecidae; genus Theropithecus; species Theropithecus gelada. The sequence continues at coordinate 113,048,161 of NC_037671.1, forward strand.
TGAATCAATTAACTTGAAGGTGAGCTCTGCACTCCTGTCAGCCAGTACATTTAACATGCTTGTCATTAAATCTTTGACCAGGCTGTTAATAAGTAAAAATGTATGCTAATGTAAGATTTGAACCTATTTCTTTCTCAATTTATTTATACTCAGCACTACCATACAGTATTTTACCTGTGACCTGTGAGTTTAGTATGATCAAAATTCACTAGATAAAAGCAAAAGAAAACTAATATCTTTTATTGGAGCACTAAGGCATAGACATGCTATAAAGCAATACAATGACCTATATAATTTACAAACTATTATGATTAACTGATGCCGTATTGTGAATTGGAGTATTAAATACTCCAATTTAAATTGCGGTAAAACGCTTCATTGTGAACTGGAGTACTAACATTTTCCCTACATACTGTTTGGGTAAGGCTTGACATTTGATTTTCCCCACTCTTTCTTCTTCTTCTTATTGTTATTAGTATTTCTAAATAGATAAATTGAGGAGAAAGGAGTATCTTTGCTTTTTGTACATCTAATAGTTCATAGAAAAATAGATGTTTACTCTTATTTTATGTAATTTTAGGATGTTTACATAATTTTGTTGCCTGAAATTTAAAACGTATCAAGAGCTCAAACGTTCTGTCTGCCAGGAAACAAACAAACAAACAAAACCCTACTGTCTTATTTTCTTCTGGTAGTCAGGAATAAACTGCCCTGATTGTGATTTCTGTGCTAATTTATGAGAAAATAATATTGGCAAATTTGACTCAAGCTATTGGAGTCCATGTGTTCTTCATCTACTCAAGTCCAGTAACTTCAGTTTTCACTGATGAAGAAATATTTTAGACTAAGTTACTTTTAGTAAATTCAATGTCTAATGACCACCTATGTTTATATAAATGATGGATTTCGTTGAAAGTTACATTTACTTATCATTTTAAATACTCAAAACCAAGCCATAGAGAAGTCCTTCCCACACTGGAATTGTCTCCAAAATGTAATATCTTGAAAAGATTATTTTCTGTGTCAGTATATGCATATATGTGTGTTTCCCCTTTTATTTATGGGAAACAACTGACATGATGCCTGCATAATCCTAACCAAATATTCAGGAAGAAAGGATACATGCTTGAGAATAGAGAGGGAGGCACCAGTGAGATGAGAAGGAGAGTCAAGTAAAAAGCAGGAAGGCTGGGCTCAGAAAACAAGACTATTAGTTAAAAACTCATTATATCTTAAAGTATAATATCATTCAATACGTGATTATGTAACTCTGCTATATTATGTAACCACTTCCAGTTTCGTGAATTCATGTGACCTAATCTTAAGAAGGTAATTTTTCCCAATAATTCAGTAATTTCATTGACTGAACATCTGAGTAATGCAAGTGGGGTTTCATAAGGTAGAATTCTATTAAATAAATGTTAATTCCAGGAAGGAAAAAATGTGAAGCACTTTTCTTGACCTAACATAGGTTATGTTAAATAGTTTAAAATTCTCGTAGGTGATACTGAAATTCAATCACATTGATAATCTATCCCCAAGTTTTCTTTCTTAATGCAACTATTTAAGTACATCTTATATAAAATTAATTTTATCTTTGTGGTGCAAAGAACTTTATGTCTTGTTTCAAAATACCAGCAATGAATAAATGTGTATGATAAACTTTTTCTTTTTTTTTTTTTTATTGAGCAACAGGGCATTGCAATGACTTAATATCTAAAATATTTATTAAGACTTTGGGGGAGTGACAAGTGAGCTTGGAAAAGCTTGTCTGCTCATTGCCACTGAGATTGTTTTTAAGAGGATGGAGATTTATGACTTAGTAGGATCACTGAATGTGGTTACTCAGTGAGGTGGCTGATTGCAACCAAAATCAACTTTGGCACTTGGTGTGCTGGCCTCTGACTATTAGCCCCAAGAGAGTTCTAGTCTGGTTAGATTTTAGGGAAAAAGAAAGAGGTTACGTGCCTGAAAGTAGAGATCAGAGGATACAGTCTAAAAAGTTATATTAGAGAGAGGTAGCAACAAAGGAAAGAGAGAAAAGTCTTTCGGTGCATTGGTAAATACAGCCTGTGTGGGTCTGAATTTCCAAGTGTTTGCATTAGATTTGCAAGTTTTCTTCAGTTTCTGCTACTCATCAGTTTTACCTCTTCTGTTTCCTGCCTCCTTTTTCTTAATTAATGTGCTGTGTAATTCAATCCTTACTCTGTACCAAAGAATAGCAAAATTAAAAAAAAAAAAAAATGGCCAAGTCTGAGGGATCCTAAAGAATAAAGAGATAAGACCTATATGTAAATTTCCGTTGTTATTATATTCTAGGAAAGAACTAAAATGCTGTGAGAAGTCAGCAGCATGAGATTAATTTTAAATGGCTAGACCAGGATCTGGCAAAAGTGTCATAGAGGTTGTGACATTTTCTCAGATTATTGAAAGATAGAATTTTGACAGACAAAGAAAGGTTTCCAGGCTCAAAGACAATGTAAATAAAGATGCAGAATCAGGAAAATTAAAACCATTTTGTGCACAGTATTTCAAAAGCATACCACACTCACAGGAAATCACTAGATGATAAGGCTAAAAAATAAGATACATACTAGCAGCTGTTAATATCAGAGTAAAAAGGTGGAATTTTCCTTGCTAGGCAGAGTGCTGCTGAAGCTGTCTGAGCAGAGGATTACCAGGTAGGAGCTGTGCTATGGGACAGGCACTTCATCAGTCCATGCAGTGGGGTGGTCAAGGGAAGTAGGAACACCACAATTTCAGCTGTCCAGGTGAGAGAAGAAGAGGCCTAAACTGAGAAACAGCAAAGGGCAGAGTCCATGGGAAGATGATGATGTGAGAAAATGTTTGAGTCAGAGCCTTCAAGACTTGGTGAACAAAAAGATCTAGAAGATGTAAGAGGAGCTATAAAGCTGTCAGGGAGCATTTTAGTCTATGAGTCTGGGAAATAAAGATGTCATAAGACATGGAAGAGTCAAACTGATGAAGAGGTTAGTGAGGAAATAAATTGAGTTCGGTCTGGGAAATAGTTTGACATAGCCATCAGAGTTCTCACAGATGTTTAGTACGCCATTGATTAAAAAGCCTCAGGGATATTGGTAGATTAAGTAGGAAGCAACAAGTATGATCTTAGGCTATGTCAGTAGAGCCATATAGCATCTAGAATGAAGTTGGCAATTGTTATGTTCTCTTCTGCATATCCAAGTCACAATTGCAATGTTATTTTGAACTTATTTTTGACACCATCGTTAGAAGTCAAGAATACAGGTGGTGAAATTAACTTACAAAACAAAATAATTTGTGTGAGACATGGTTGGAGGAATTTGTACTTTCTTAACCTGGAAGACAGTGGTTTCCCTGGAAGATATGTGTGTTTTACCATTTGGGGAAAAGCCGTGGGAAAAGATTATACATTCTAAATTGTCCCAATGATATGATGAAAATAATAAAACCACCTTGCAGAGTTGTAGAGAGATAATGTGTGCAGTGCCCCTAGAACACATTTCGTATTCAATGTGTCTTTGCTCTTATTGTTACCTTAGGAATAGCATTAGAATCAGTGGACACGCATCATAGAGATGTTGCCATCCTATTGGAAATAACTTTTTTGGTTTTTTTTTTTTGTTGAGATGGAATCTTGCTCTTGTCGCCCAGGCTGGAGTGCAATGGCATGATCTTAGCTCACTGCAACCTCCACCTCCCAGGTTCAAGCAATTCTCCTGCCCCAGCCTCCAAAGTAACTGGGATTACATGTGCCCACCATCACACCTGGCCAATTTTTTTTTTTTTTTTTTGTATTTTTAGTAGAGACAGGGTTCCACCATGTTGATCAGGCTGGTCTCAAACTCCTGACCTCAGGCAATCCACCTATCTGAGCCTCCCAAAGTGCTGGGATTATAGGCATGAGCCACCACACCTGGCCAGAAATAACTTTTAAGAGTCATAGCCAGCTGGTTAGGTAAACTGCCTTGAAAGGTAGCAAGTTTAATGTCACTGAAAAAAATGTAGGGTAGACAAATACTTGACAGAGATGTCATGGAGGAAATTTAATGACTGGGAGGCTGAATGAACTACAAGGCCTCATTCTAACTCTGAGGTCCAGATGGTACCAGAGAATTTGGACTGCAAACCCAAGAGAATGAATAGAGCTAGAAATAAAACTTGAAAGTCTTTTACATCCAGGTAACAATAGTAGAAAAGTGCCAAAGGAAAAAGAGAAGAGAGCAGGTGAGCTTAGAATTCTGGAGCATATTTGCATGAATGGACATGTGGAAAAAGAAGGAAACTAAATATACACATATGCATACATGTATACATGTGTATATTCATGTATATACACATTCATACATAAGATGGTCAGAATAAAAATGTGTTATAAAGAGAATGAAGACACTGTAATATGCCATAAAACCAAGAATGTGGAAATTTTTTAGCCAGTTTTATTCATATGTATATTAATCCTACACCAAAGATTAGAAAAAGTTTAAGAAAGGAGATCAGCTGAGTTATGTCATGTGGAGAAAGGGTGAGTAACATCAAGACCAGGATGACACATCAGATTTTGCAATGAGGAAGTTACTTGTGTTTGTCTAGAAACTACTTGTGATTAATGATTTATATATCATCTATTTCCAAAAAGTTTGAGGCAGCTTAAATAAAAGCACTTTCACACAAGGCAGTAAAAATAAAACAAAATAAAGATAAGAAACCACCAAGAGAAATAAATGGAGGAAATAGTGAATGTACCACAAAACCTGGATAAGATCATTATTGTAATAGGAGCACTACCTTTTAGCTATGTGGTTCCTGGCAGCCAAAATAAGAGGGTAACAGGAAAGATTATCTATAATTCATTGGTTAAGGAAGGAAAACAGATCTTTAGGAGAATTTTTGTTTCCTGGCACTAAATTCCATGAAGAGTATATCCCATGCATTCTTAGATAAGAGGCTGTGACATGTTAGACAATGTGATCAACAGTGGTTCTGCTGAAGATGCAGGTTTGCTTTAAATTGCTATTTCTTCTTTAAGGCCTTGAAGGTCAAGTGTGCAATATTAAGATGAGGCTGGTAAAAGCCAATAAGGCAGTAATATTTCTTGTGGGCATAGACCAGGTGGGCGTCTGAATACTCCTGGGTGTGAAAAATCAGCATAAGAGAGCATTAGAGAAGAGGACATCTCAGAGAAGAAATGCAAGGATAGTACCATGAACATGAGGAGAGAGACCACCAAGTGTCCTGCAACCTCCTTTCCTTGGCACTTGCCACTCCCTCTGCCTAACAAGCTGTTCCCCAGTCTTTCTCATCATTCAAGTTTCCATTCAAATGTCACTACTTCAAAGAGACTCTAAGAACTGTCTTCTTAATGTGGTCCCTTCTTCATCCCTCCTCATATCTGTCACTTATCTCTAACAATAATCCGTTTTATTTAATAGTATTTCGTGCTCTGTTAAATTATTTTATTTGTTATTAGTCTCCCTTATTCCAGAAACTGGAATGTAAGCTAGTACACCAAGCAGTGCCAGTGATTGATATGTTGAAGGAATGAATATTTTATGAATAGGAAAGAACTCAGCTCGGTACTGATGTGATAATAAATAGGATGGTAGTATTGGGCATGGAGTAAATTCTTCCTAAAATGTTAGCTGAGAAGAGGATGATAATTATGATAAGGACATAATTTTGTCCTGGGAATATCAAGAACATTGGGGCTTGAAGGAAGAGCACATATTCTCTGTATACATTTCTGTCCACTCACAAAGTGCAGGAGTACTAATGTTAATGGTACTAATATGAATTGATCATGATTATAAGGGGTGGAGCCTAAGTGGGAAGAGTACAAAGAGTCCTATATCATGGCAAACCCCCTTTCCTCTCATATTGGATGAGATTGTTTGATAGTGCCTGGTATGGTTAGTCTTTGTCCCCATCCAAATTTCATCTTGATTTGTAATTCCCATAATCCCCACGTGTCTAGGTAGAGACCTGGTGGGAAGTGATTGGATCATGGGGGCAGTTTTCCCTATGCTGTTTTCATGATAGTGAATGAGTTCTCACAGATCTAATGGTTTCATGAGAGGTTCTACCCCTTTTGCTCACATTCTTCTGTCTCCTGCCGCCATGTGAGAAAGTCCAAGCTTGCTTCACCTTCACCTTCCGCCATGATTGTAAGTTTCTCGAGGCCTCCCCAGCCATGCAGAACTGAGAGTCAATTACATTTATTTCCTTTATAAATTACCTAGTCTCGGGTATTTCTTTTTTTTTATTCTTTTTTAAAAAATTATTATACTTTAAGTTCTGGGATACATGTGCAGAACATGCAGGTTTGTTACACAGGTATACACTTGACATAGTGATTTGCTGCACCATCAACCGGTTATCTACATTAGGTATTTCTCCTAATGCTATCCCTCCGCTAGTCCCCCACCCCCTGACAGGCCTTGGTGTGTGATGTTCCACTTCCAGTGTCCATGTGTTCTCCTTGTTCAACTCCCACATATGAGTGAGAACATGCAGTGTTTGGTTTTCTGTTCCTGTGTTAGTTTGCTGAGAATGATGGTTTCCAGCTTCATCCATGTCCCTGCAAAGGACATGAACTCATCCTTTTTTATGGCTGCTTCGTATTCCTTGGTGTATATGTGCCACATTTATTTTATCCAGTCTGTCATTCATGGGCATTTGGGTTGGTTCCAAGTCTTTGCTATTGTGAACAGTGCTGCAATAAACATACATGTGCATGTGTCTTTATAGTAGAATGATTTATAATCCTTTCAGTATATACCCAGTAATGGGACTGCTGGGTCAAATGGTATTTCTGGTTCTAGTTCCTTGAGGAATCGCCACACTGTCTTCCGCAATGGTTGAACTAATTTACACTCCCACCAACAGTGTTCCTATTTCTCCACATCCTCTCCAGCGTCCGTTGTTTCCTGACTTTTTAATGATTGCCATTCTAACTGGCGTGAGATGGTATCTCATTGTGGTTCTGATTTGCATTTCTCTAATGACCAGTGACAATGAGCTTTTTTTTCATATGTTTGTTGACTGCATAAATGTCTTCTTTTGAGAAGTGTCTGTTCATATATTTCACCCACTTTTTGACGGGATTTTTTTTTTCTTGTAAATTTGTTTAAGTTCCTTGTAGATTCTGGATATTAGCCCTTTGTCAGATAGATAGATTGTAAACATTTTCCCCCTTTCTGTAGGTTGCTTGTTCACTCTGATGATAGTTTCTTTTGCTGTGCAGAAGCTCTTTAGTTTAATTAGATTCCATTTGTCAATTTTGGCTTTTATTGCCATTGCTGTTGATGTTTTACTCCTGAAGTTTTTGCCCATGCCTGTATCCTGAATGGTATTGCCTAGGTTTTCTTCTAGGGTTTTTACAGATTTAGGTTTTATGTTTATGTCTTTCATCCATCTTTAGTGAATTTTTGTATAAGGTGTAGGGAAGGGATCCAGTTTCAGTTTTCTGCATATGGCTAGCCAGTTTTCCCAACACCATTTATTAAACAGGAAATCCTTTCCCCATTGTTTGTTTTTCTCAGGTTTGTCAAAGATCAGATGTTTGTAGATGTGGCGTTATTTCTGAGGCCTCTATTCTATTCCATTGGTCTATATATCTGCTTTGGTAGCAGTACAATGCTGTTTTTGTTACAGTAGCCTTGTGTAGTTTGAAGTCAGGTAGTGTGATGCCTCCAGCTTTGTTCTTTTTGCTTAGGGTTGTCTTGGCTATATGGGCTCTTTTTTGGTTCCATATGAAATTTAAAGTAGTTTTTCTAATTCTGTGAAGAAAGTCAGTGGTAGCTTGATGGGAATAGCATTAAATCTGTAAATTACTTTGGGCAGTATGACTGCTTTCACGATACTGATTCTTCCTATCAATGAGCATGGAATGTCTTTCCATTTGTTTGTGTCCTCTCTTATTTCCTTGATCAGTGGTTTGTAGTTCTTGAAGAGGTCCTTCAGATCCCTTGTAAGTTGTATTCCTAGGTATTGTAGCAATTGCGAATGGGAGTACACTCATGATTTGGCTTTCTGTCTGTCTGTATTGGTGTATAGGAATGCTTGTGATTTTTGCACATTGATTTTGTATCCTGAGACTTTGCTGAAGTTGCTTATCAGCTTAAGGAGATATTGGGCTGAGATGATGGGGTTTTCTAAATATACAATCACGTCATCTGCAAACAGAGACAATTTGACTTCCTCTCTTCCTATATGAATACCTTTATTTTTTTCTCTTGCCTGATTGCCCTGGTCAGAACTTCCAATGCTGTGTTGAATAGGAGTGGTGAGAGAGGGCATCCTTGTCTTGTGTTGGTTTTCAAAGGGAATGCTTCCAGCCTTTACCCATTCAGTATGATATTGGCTGTGGGTTTGTCATAAATAGTTCTTATTATTTTGAGATACATTCCATCAATACCTAGTTAATTGAGAGTTTTTAGCATGAAGGGTGTTGAATTTTATTGAAGGCCTTTTCTGCATCAATTGAGATAATCATGTGGTTTTTGTCACTGGTTCTATTTATGTGATGGATTGTGTTTATTGATTTCCATATGTTGAACTGGCCTTGCATTCCAGGGATGAAGCTGACTTGATCATGGTGGATAAGCTTTTTGATGGGCTGCTGGATACAGTATTTTATTGAGGATTTTTGCATCAATGTTCATCAGGGATATTGGCCTGAAATTTTCTTTTTTTGTTGTGTCTCCGCCAGGTTTTGGTATCAGGATGATGCTGACCTCATAGAATGAGTTAGGGAAGATTCCCTCTTTTTCTATGGTTTGGAGTACCAGCTCATTTTTGTATCTCTGGTAGAATTCAGCTGTGAATCCATCTGGTCCTGGGCTTTTTTTAGTAGGCTATTAATTACTGCCTCAATTTCAGAACTTGTTATTGGTCTATTCTGGGATGCGACTTCTTTCTGGTTTAGACTTGGGAGGGTGTATGTGTCCAAGAATTTATCCATTTCTTCTAGATTTTCTAGTATATTTGTGTAGAGGTGTTTATAGTGTTCTCTGATGTAGTTTGTATTTCTGTGGGATCAGTGGTGATATCCCCTTAATCATTTTGTATTGTGTCTATTTGATTCTTCTCTCTCTTCTTCTTGATTAGTCTGACTAGCGGTCTATTTTACTAATCTTTTCAAAAGACCAGTTCCCGGGTTCACTTTTTTTTGAAGGGGTTTTTGTGTCTCTCCTTCAGTTTTGCTCTGATCTTAGTTCTTTCTTATCTTTTGCTAGCTTTTGAATTTGTTTGCTCTTGCTTCTCTAGTTCTTTTAATTATGATGTTAGGATTTTTATTTTAGATCTTTCCTGCTTTCTCCTGTGGGCATTTTAGTGCTATGAATTTCCCACTAAACACTGCTTTAGCTGTGTCCCAGAGATTCTGGTACTTTATGTCTTTGTTCTCATTGGTTTCAAAGAACTTATTTATTTCTGCCTTAATTTTATTATTTACCTAGTAGTCATTCAGGTGCATGTTGTTCACTTTCCATGTAGCTGAGCGGTTTGGAGTGAGTTTCTTAATCTTAAGTTCTAATATGATTGGACTGTGGTCTAGAGACTGTTTGTTATGGTTTCCATTCTTTTGTATTTGCTGAGGAGTGTTTTACTTCCAATTATGTGGTCAATTTTAGAATAAGTGCAATGTGGTACTGAGAAGAATATGTATTCTGTTGATTTGGGGTGGAGAATTCTGTAGATGTCTGTTAGGTCTGCTTGGTCCAGAGCTGAGTTCAAGTCCTGAATATCCTTGTTAATTTTCTGTCTCATTGATCTGTCTAATATTGACAGTGGGGTGTTAAAGTCTCCTGCTATTATTGTGTGGGAGTCTATATCCCTATGTAGACCTCTAAGAACTTGCTTTATGAATCTGGGTGCTCCTGTATTGGGTGCATATATATTTAGGATAGTTAGCTCTTCTTGTTGCATTGATCCCTTTACCATTATGTAATGCCCTTCTTTGTCTTTTTTGATTTTTGTTGGTTTAAAGTCTGTTTTATCAGGGACTAGGATTGCCACTCCTGCTTTTTGGTTTTTTTTGGGTTTTTTTTTTTTTTTTTTTTTTTTCGCTTTCCCTTTGCTTGGTAAATATTCTTCTTCTATCCTTTATTTTCAGCTTATGTGTGTCTTTGCACGTGAGATGGGTCTCCTGGATACAGCACATTGATGGGTCTTGACTCTTTACCCAATTTGCCAGTCTGTGTCTTCCAGTTGGAGCATTTCGTCCATTTACATTTAAGGTTAATACTGATATATTTGAATTTGATTCTGTCATTATGATGCTAGCTGGTTATTTTGCCCGTTAGTTGATGCAGTTTCTTCATAGTGTTGATGGACTTTACAATTTGGTATGTTTTGCAGTGGCTGGTACTGGTTTTTCCTTTCCATATTTAGTGCTTCCTTCAGGAGCTCTTGTAAGGCAGGCCTGGTGGTGACAGAATCTCTCAGCATTTGCTTGTCTGTAAAGGATTTCATTTCTCCTTTGCTTATGAAGCTTAGTTTGGCTGGATATGAAATTCTGGGTTGAAATTCTTTTCTTTAAGAATATTGAATATTGGCACCCACTCTCTTCTGGCTTTTAGGGTTTCTGTAGAGACATCCGCTATTAGTCTGATGGGCTTCCCTTTGTGGGTAACCCGACCTTTTTCTCTGACTGCCCTTAACATTTTCTCCTTCATTTCAACCTTGGTGAATCCGACGATTAGGTGTCTTGGAGTTGCTCTTCTCAAGGAGTATCTTTGTGGTGTTCTCTGTATTTCCTGAATTGGAATGTTGGCTTGTCTTGATACATTGGGGAAGTCCTTCTGGATAATATCCTGAAGAGTGTTTTCCGACTTGGTTCCATTCTCCCCATCACTTTCAGGTACACCAATCAAACGTAGATTTTGTCTTTTCCCATAGTCTCATATTTCTTGGAGGCTTTGTTCATTCCTTTTCATTCGTTTTTCTTTAATCTTGTCTCCAGGTTTTATTTCATTAAGTTGATCTTCAATCTCTGATATCCTTTCTTCCACTTGATCGATATGGCTATTGATACTTGTGTATGCTTCACAATGTTCTCATGTTGTTTTTCAACTCCATCAGGTCACTTATGTTCTTCTCTAAACTGGTTGTTCTAGTTAGCAATATCTCTAACCTGTTTTCAGAGTTCTTAGCTTCCTTGCATTGGGTGAGAACATGCTTCTTTAGCTCAGAGGAGTTGGTTATTACCCACCTTCTGAAGCCTACTTCTGTCAATTCGTCAAACTCATTCTCCATCCAGTTTTGTTCCCTTGCTGGTGAGGAGTTGTGATCCTTTGGAGGAGAAGAGTTTGAGATCCTTTCTGGTTTTTGGACTTTTCAGCCTTTTTGTGCTGTTTTTTCCTCATCTTTGTGGATTTATCTACCTTTAGTCTTTGATGTTGGTGACCTTTGGATGGGGTTTGTGTGGACGTCCTTTTTGTTGATGTTGATGCTATTCCTTTCTGTTTGCTAGTTTTCCTTCGAACAGTCAGGCCCACCTGCTGCAGGTCTGCTGGTGTTTACTGGAGGTCCATTCCAGACCCCGTGTACTTGGATATCACCAGCGGAGCCTGCAGAATAGTGAAGATTGCTGCCTGTTCCTTCCTCTGGAAGTTTTGTCCCAGAGGGGTACTTACCAGATGCCAGTTGGAGCTCTCCTGTATGACGTGTCTGTCGACACCTGCTGGGAGTTGTCTCCCAGTCAGGAGGCATGGGGGTCAGGGACCCACTTGAGGAGGCAGTCTGTCCCTTAGCAGAGCTCGAGTGCTGTGCTGGGAGATCTGCTGCTCTCTTCAGAGCCAGCAGGCAGGAACATTTAAATCTGCTGAAGCTGTACCCACAGCTACCCTTTCCCCCAGGTGCTCTGTCCCAGGGACATGGGAGCTTTATCTATGAGCCCCTGACTGGGGCTGCTGCCTTTCTTTCAGAGATGCCCTGCCCAGAGTGGAGGAATCTAGAGAGGCAGTCTTGCTCCAGGGGCCTTGCAGAGCTGTGGTGGGGTCTGCCCCGTTTGAACTTCCTGGAGGCTTTGTTTAGACTGTGAAAGGAAAACTGCCAGCTCAAGCCTCAGTAATGGTGGACGCCCCTCCCCCCACCAAGCTTAAGCATCCCAGGTCAAGTTCAAACTGTTGCGCTGGCAGCAAGAATTTCAAGCCAGTGGATCTTAGCTTGCTAGGCTCCGTGGGGGTGGGATCCACTGAGCTAGACCACTTGGCTCCCTGGCTTCAGCCTCCTTTTCAGGGGAGTGAACAGTCCTGTCTCACTGGCATTTCAAGCACCACTGGGGTATGAAAAAAAAAATCCTGCAGCTAGCGTGGTGTCTGCCCAAATGCCTGCCCAGTTTTGTGCTTGAAACCCAGGGCCCTGGTGGTATAGGCACCCGAGGGAATCTCCTGGTCTGCGGGTTGCAAAGACTGTGGGAAAAGCGTAGTATCTAGGCCGTAGTGCACCGTTCCTCACAGCACATTTCCTCATGGTTTCCTTTGGCTAGGGGAGGGAGTTCCCCGACCCCTTGCACTTTCCTTGTGAGACGACGCCCCATCCTGCTTTGGCTTGCCCTCTGTGGGCTGCACCCACTGTCTAAGCAGTCCCAATGAGATGAGCCAGATACCTCAGTTGGAAGTGCAGAAATCACCTGCCTTCTGCATTGATCTCACTGGGACCTGCAGACTGGAGCTGCTCCTATTTGGCCATCTTGCCAGCCACCAGGTATTTCTTTATAGCAGTGTGAAAACAGATTAATATAGTGCCCATTTAAATTTTGGAGACTATCTGTGCTATTATTGCATTAATAATGTCGCAGTGTTCTTTCTAAGAGTCATTAGCCAATGCATCCTTTTATGACTCTTCCTGGTCACTAACAACAAAACCCTTATTATATTGATGTGTGGGGGGGGGGCGGTGGGGAGCGGGGGGGCAGTAAAGAGTGCATCAAAATTGCCTAAAATATAAAGCAAGTTGCTGACCTATAAATGTAAAAGCAGAGGTGCTGGTAGAGAGAAGCTCATCAGAATTGAAGAGGAAACTAGAACCAGGAAAGGAAAGACTGGAGATAAGACTAGGAAGTGAGCCAAACATCTCTTTGAATGTGGACTGGTTGTTTAAAAGAACTATGGAGAGGAGAGGAGTAACTAGAGGAGACTTAACAGCAGCCCGAGATGGATAGTAGAACAAAACAAAACTCTCTTGACACTGATTTTGGGTTTATGGAGCTTCTTGGCCGTGAAAAGCAAAATTATCAATGGAGAAGGGTCAGGAAAAGTACCATGGAATTTGCTGGAACATCAATTTTATTCATTCTTGAGAAATTTAAAATGTTTCCATATCAAAGTAAAAACAAGTATTAGGAAACAATATATCAGTTTTATGGATTCACTTGTTTATTTATTTGTATGTTTTTTAGGTTAGACCTCATGTTTGGAAGAAATTTTGATTATTCAGGTACCATATTGGGCTTTGCCTCAGGGCTCCAGGGGGCAAGTTTGCAGTTTAGAGATAGTGGAATTTCCCCAAGGTTGTGAAGCAAAAGGTTTTAGACTCATATAGCATGATAAGTTTAAATGGCACCGTGAAACTGTCTTGAGTCCGCGGGTCCTTTTTTCCCTCATTTTCTTATCTCTAATATTTTAACTCCTAACTACAAGAAATATGTTGTGAGACAAATACTACAAATTGGTTTTTCTCTAGTGGTTTTACTTAAAGCATCTGAAATGACAAAAGTATTTACAGCTTTGCAAAAGACAGATTAAAAAACAATCTAATTTTCCTTGCATGCTGAAAGAGGAGGTTTTATCATGATATTATCTGTATTACTTAGTCCATTAGCCAAATGTGTGGCTGCTAAAACAAACGCACAAGTAAGCAAACACTTTCCTGGCTGTAATTTGTTAGATTGTTCCACAAGGGGATGTCCCATCTAGTGAATGTTGCCTGTGTGCAATTGACCAAGTAAGAAGATACTCTTAAAAAATGGAAATGAACATTTAAAGGAAAAATAATCACCTCATAAACTAATTGGGAAAGTACTCTTTGGAATGCAAATATGAAATAAGGTAGGTTTTCATATACACTCATCTCTTATTTGAAGGCAGAACAGTGACCTGTCATTCAAAATAAGGGGATAAACAGGAAATTGAAGTTGAAATAATAAAAATGAAAAAAAATGGCGTGTAGCTGCAAATTTTTCAAACCATAGAGTAAGAAACTAAATTTACCTCCTGTCCTGTTTTATTGCTTGTTTATTTGGTTGTTTGTTGTTAATGTTTCATTGCATTTGGCATTTATAGACATAGTCTGGGAAAGAGGAGTAATTGATTTTTTAAAAAAATACTTATTGAGCATCTACTATGTGCTAGCACTGTTCTGGGAGATGCAGATTAACTAGAGAACAAGACAGACAAAAATGCCTGCCCTCATGAGATGGCTATACTTGATCTTTGAGGTTTTTTTATGGGCTCATAGAGCTCCATTTGAACTCCTTTGTAGAGCAAGGCTATAAAGATTGATCTGCCTGTCTATACACAAACACACACACACGTGCACACTATCATTCATACATTAATTAGGTAGAAATATATAAGGCTAAGTGAAGGGGTACCAAAGGCATAGTGGCTGTATCAGATTGGAATATAGGCGAATTTTCTACATCTTAGTTTTTTAAAAAAAACTGACATCAATCCATTTCAAACCAATATATTGTACTACAAATATATAATTGCAGTAGAGAAAATATTGGAATGAGAGGTCAGAAGAAGGAGATTCCACTCTCTTGCCTTCTCTCATTCAAGGAAATATATGGCTCATAGCATCTGAAGTCTGGGCACAAGGGGGAGAAGTGAGCTCATTTTTTCTCAGGCTAGAAACCTGACTTCCTTCCAGGAATTTCCCAGGAATGAATTGCCTGTTTCATCTTCATCCCTGTGCCATTTCTGCCATTTGCCTGCCAAATTTGTTTCCTAGTGCTCTGAGGTACGTTTCTGAGAATTTAGAGCATAATTAACTGAAGCACAAGAAGTTTGAGGTATATCAGAAAATTTAGATCACATTTAATGGAGATAGAAAACTGAAAGGAATATGTTCCTCAAATGCATATTAGGTGATAAGATGGAATGCAGCAATTTTATTTTGTCTCAACTTTTGGGAAAATTATGAATGGAGGCTATATAATGTGCTCAGCCAGAATGGGAATGAAATGAATGAGAATCAGAAGCAGCTTCAAATAACAAAGAAGGATGTGGAACTTTTGGGGGGATGGGAGAGGATAGATATTTTGCAGATTGCCCCAAAACTGACATGAACTCAGGGTTTCTAGTCATATCATAGGAGAAGTAGTATTTCCTGAAAGCACTCATTTGGAGCAATCTGAGCTCCCCTTTTACCTGTGATTTTTTTTTAATGACATATACACAATAATGGATAGCTTTGTTTTCAAGAATGGCACTGAAGCAAGAAATGAGAAATTATCAAGAGCTGTTAGGGATTTGATTGCTGCTAAGGGGAAATGAAAGAAAAGAATCTGAATGTATTCCAGGAAAATATGTAATGATAGCTAATGCACCAGTTGGTGTTTTATTTGTTTTTAAATGGTGGATGTGGAGAAGACATAGCAAGTATTCTACTGCTACTTGCAACAATTTAAGGTGAAACAGAGCAAGTGATATTTTTACAGCTGAGAGTTTTAAATACTAATTTTTTTAAGTTGTGTGTTTGGGTGCAGTTAAAATTTCATTATCATAGTCCCCAATATAGTAGGTAATATAATATAGGCTTTAAGAAGTTGATTTTGTACTTGAATTTTTTTTACAAACAGCATAAAACATTCATTACAGAATTTATTTGGTTTAACTTATAAAAACAGCTAATGGCTCCAAGGTGAAATAAAATATTTAAATAAAGTATTGTTAAATTTGTATTAAACTTGTTTTTGACATTTCAGACATAACTGCAACATTAGTTGTTTGGAGAGAACATGGTGCCAGTGATTATGAATACCAAACTACCTAAAAAATTTTTTCATCCAGAGATGACATCAAGAGAAATGAGTTCTAGCTCTGGCTATAAAACTCTGTGAATCCTAGTATGACAGAAAATTATAATATACGTACGACTGGGTGTGGTGGCTCATGCCTATAATCCCAGCACTTTGGGAGACCGAGGCGGGTGGATCACCTGAGGTCAGGAGTTTGAGACCAGCCTGGCTAACATGGTGAAACTGCGTTTCTACTAAAAATACAAAAAATTAGCTGGGCGTGGTGGTGTGTGCCTGTAATCCCAGCTACTCGGGAGGCTGAGGCAGGAGAATCGTTAAATCCAGGAGGTGGAGGTTGTACTGAGCTGAGATCGCACCATTGCACTCCAGCATGGGCAACAAGAGCGAAACTCTGTTGTCTATATAATCACTGTGAATTAACGTCGTCAGCACGTTTATGATGGCTACCATTACTCTCTAGGATTGTTGATCAACAGTGAACCCAGTTGCCTTACAAAACAGTGAATTTAGTGAATTCTCCCTTCCCGAAAAAACAAAAGTCCTGAATGTAAACCCCATACCATTCAAGGGCCAGCCTCTTCATCCCTTTTCTTCTACCCTCTCCTACTTGCAAAATTCCATATACTTACCCCCAGAAAATGGTTTCTCTTTTGCCTCTTCTGTGTGCCTTTGCTCAGCTGTTTTCAGCCTGAAATGCTGTGCATGCTTCTCTTTACTTTTCTAAGTCCTGACCATCCTTTAAGGTCTAAGGTAAAGTCCTAAGGCCTTTATGAATCCTTGCCTGGCCACCTCATAGTGACATCCCCCTCCATTGAAACTGCCTGCATCAGAACGTGACACGTGCATTCCTGTCTTCTCTATGAGTCACCCCTTTCCTTCTCATACTCTTACCAAAGGGTGGCTTCTACACAGTCCCCAGGAGTCAACCTTGACCCGCTTCTCAGTCACACCCATATGTAAACTATGCATAACCAGGGCTCAGTCTACCTCTTTGGAACTCCTTACCTCTGTTCTGTTTCTCCGTTTCTGCTCTCCCAGTTCCCGTCATCCTCTTGCCTGGACTGTGGTGGCAGCCTCCCTGCCTCCATTGCCATTTCACTCCACTTCGCTTCCATGGGGGTGCCGAAGTGTTCACACGAGACTCCTGATGCCACACTACAGTCTGAAAACATTCAGTACCTCCCCCTTTACCTACAGAATGAAACCTAGAGACTTTTGCATGGCTTGTCCCCTGATTCCTTCTGCCTGTCTGTCCTTGGTTGCCACCACCTCTCAGTCACCTTATGCCCCAGTCACACTGATGGATGAATGGATCTTTAAAAAGTAAGCCATGCTATTTAGGCCTCCTTGTTTTTGTCCATGCTGTCACCTCTAGATGAGATGTTTTACCTGCCTTCATCCACTTGGAAGACTTCACCTTACATACTGCTGTCAGACCTCACCTCAAATTTTTTCTTTAATTAAATTGTCTCTGGCTACTCCTGGCATGATCATAATTCTGAGCTGGCCCCTCCAGCAGCGAACACTTGGTATAGACCTTCATGATTTCACAGCTAAGTTATAAGCTCATTATGAGCGGCAACTACATCTTTTTTGTTGTTGTTTTTGGTAGGAGGCCGAGCCCGGGGTGGCAGCAGGATGCAGTGAGCACTTTTCTAAATGCCCAGCACAGATAATAAGTCTCTAGTAAATATTTGTTAGCTGTCCATGTTTTCTGGAGGCTTACCTGTCAGCCCTCTCTAGAATAAGCCACGTTTTATAGCACAGCGACAAGGCAGACAGAACAACAACTACATACCGGGTAGCCTGAGATTAAAGTGGACAATGAAGTAGACATATTTGGGATGCCTAGGACAGAGTTATTGAACCTGACCAGGTTCGAAATTCCATGAGGCTATGTCCCTCAGGTCATCATTTTGTTCTGTGTAAATCCCAAAGAGTTTACATTGGCCGTCAAGGCCCAGTGTGATCTGTCTGTCCACCCCCCTGCCTTTGGTACTGATCACCTTCCAGGCTCTTCCTTTCTGATTCTGCCCTGGCCATCCAGCCTCTCAGCTGTTCATGCAATGAGCCAGGACATTCCCAACCAGGCCATTTTCCTTCCTCCTGCCTGAAATGTTCCTCCCCCAGATATCCATGTAGCTCACTTCCTTATCTCCTTTTTCTTTGTCAAATGTCACCTTTTCAGGGGTGCCTTCCTTTTCTTTTTTTTTTTTTTTTTTTTTGAGACAAGAGTCTTGCTTTGTTGCCTAGGCTGGAGTGCAGTGGCACGATCTCGGCTCACTGCAAGCATCTTCCTTAGCCACTATTTAAATTATAAATTCCCCCATCCTCCTCCCTCCAACCTGTTTCTCTCTATAACTCTTAAATGTTCCATGTGATTTTAGGTATTTTATTCACTACTGTATCCTAGGTACTAAAATAGAGCGTAACTCACAGTAGCCATTCAGTAAATGTTTATTGAATAAATCAATGAATCCATCTGACGTGTGCAACAGCTTTTCCTATGTATCCAACAGATACATTTCTCTTTGAATTATCTTTATGTCCATGTTCTAATTTCAGATCTGGGAGCTGGTTAATGTCTGACCTTAGTCAAACATGTTCTGGATTCAGAGTCATTTATCTTGGGTTTCACTCCTGGCTCTGTTACTTTCTAATTATATGACCTTGAGTGAGTCATTCAATTTTTTTAGGCCCGGTTATTCTCATTTGTAAAACAGGCCTAGTGATACCTAGTGAATTACTAGGAGTATAACAAACATGTCAACAACTATCAAGTTCTGTAAGCATGTTATTCAGTAACTCCTTTTATCTACTATCTGTGCAAGGAATTGAAGAAATAACATTGAATTAAGATGAGCTTGAACATAATAGTTAAACAGATATGGATTTGAATTATGTCTCTACCCCTTATTAGCTGTGTGACTCTGAAAACCTCGGTTCTGCTCTTTTTCTGTAAATACATAAGATATTTTATCTGACAACTGATTGAAATATCAAATGAGTAATGTGCCATATTTCAATAATTCTAAGATGCATATTTTTCACATTTTCACATTCCAGAAATCAGTACACATTTTACAATCAATGATATCTGTGGTTCAATAAGATGTGGTAGCCTCTTGAAAGCTTTTATATGTGTAGCTGGATGGTAATTATGATTTAGAATCTTCCAGGTCACTCTGACAATTTAAGATGTTTACCTCTCTTCCTCTATTGGGAAAAAGTAGCTTCTACTGACTAATAATAACGTGGTTTTATCTTAAAATGTTTAATAGCCATTCTTTTGTGGATTGTCTTTAAAATTTGTTTTCTGATTTTACCCAAAAGAAAATAAATGATAGATTTTTTAAGCATTAGCAACAAAATAATTTGCTCAATTGATTTCTTCTCAATAAGAGGCTGGCATTTGCTTTTTCTAGGTCTCCCTACCTGTGTCTTTGCCTCGGTTTGGTTTACACTTTCTCTTGTCTTTGGTTTGATCATGGAGGACAAGAATAGAAGAATATCCTGGCAACCTCAGCAACTGCACTTTAACATAATATGGTTGCTAGGAGAAAAGGGTGGTAGCAGCACTTGAGAGGAAGTGTGGCTCTGCTGTCCTGGAGGAGCCAGTGGCAGAAGCCAACAGCTCACAATAGCATCCTCCGCCCCACCTTCTGCTGAAGGTCACGGAAATATAACTATCGTATCAGTGATAATAATTTTGGCATGCATTAAATAAATTATGAACACAAAGGGAATAGTTACTTCAACACAAAGGGAATAAAAAGTTACTTCTAGAGATGTCATCATAAAAATATGAAACATCTCAGCCCATTATTCCTTAACCACTGTTCTATTAAACTGAAATGACTACTGCTGTGTTACAGTCCAGTAGCAGGTCATTACTCAAATGTTAGATCCTCCTGTATATCTTCTGATTTCTTGTTGTGTCCCTGGTTTTCAGCTAATGAAATTGGAAAAGAATAACTGAAGAGTGCTGTCTGGATTTTTGTAAGAAATTCTACACCCATTAGCCATATTCTTTGTTCACTGAACTACAAAAATTCTAAGATAGATGTAGTATACCTCTATAATACTTTTCAATAGCAAAAGCTTGTAGAATTCATTTTATTCATTCAGCAGTTATGGCTGAGAGTCTACTAACTGCCAGCCACTGAGTATCAGGGCAGTGACTAAAAATAAATATTTTAGGATAGAATGTGTAAAACGAGACACATACACAATGAACATGGAATGCCTAATGTTTGCATTGTACTTTATTTGAAGGGGACAACAAAATGCTTTGGGCCTAACCCTTATTAGCATTTGAAAGAAAGTAATATTCAGAAAAGGAAAACATTCGAGGATCTGCCCACATAGGGCCAGACCTCAGTTGATAACTGTGATTAGATTCCTCCACATGTAGAGAGGGGCTGGAGGAACTCTAAGGGACCATCTCTGTGACGTTGACAGTGTTACTCACTCTCATGAGAACGGCATGGGGGAAACCGCCTCCATGATCCAATCACCGCTCACCAGGTCCCTCCCTCAACACGAGGGGATTATAGTTCGAGATGAGATTTGAGTGGGGACACAGAGCCAAACCATATCAGACGCTTTTTGTTTTACTAGTAAAGATATGTATCATATATAGAGTTCCAGTATAATTGATTGGCTTGCTCCTGCATAGTCCAAATCGCATCAATAAGAATGTGACAACTCTGGAACTACTCTGTCTGAATTTTCACACAGGTTCACATACATACATACACGTTATTCTTGTAATTTTACTTGACAGGTAAGATGTGTTAATTTTGCCTGTTTTACGCCTAAAGAAAAACTAGAGACAAAGTGTGTCTCTGTCATGTTCTATTTCCTATCCTCCCTGCCGGTGTCCCATCAGACTCTCTTGGAGCATCATCTGGGGTCCAACTGTTAGTACTGAGTTAAGTGATGAGGCTTATCATTTCCCTTAATAGAAGACTGTGCAGAAGCAAAACACCTTTGAGTACAAAGGCAGATCGTTGCATTGATGGCAGAAATGCCAAACAATGGATTTGATACCTTGTTGGTAGGTACCAATTCATAACCACCTGTATTAGTCCATTTTCACACTGCTGTAAATAGCTACCTGAGGTTAGGTAATTTGTGAAGAAATGTTTAATTGACTCACAGTTCTGCAGACTTAACAGGAAGCACGACTTGGGGGGGTCTCAGGACACTTATAATCATGGCAGAAGGTGAAGGGGAAACAAGGTGTGTTTCCTCTTGGTGGCAGGAGAAAGAGAGAGTGAAGGGGCAAGTACCACATACTTTCAAACAACCAGATCTCACGAGAACTCACTCACTGTCCCAAGAACAGCAAGGAGGAAGTCTGCTTCCATGATTCAGTCACCTCCCACCAGACCCTTCCCTCAACACGTGAGGATTACCGTTCCAGATGAGATTCGGGTGGGAACGCAGAGCCAAACATATCACCACATATGTAGTCACCAACAGTAGCATATACTGTTAACTGCTAAGGCCAACCCTGCCAGTCTCCAGTTCCATTTTATGAAGGAATTCTTCTGTATATAGACATGACATCTGCCATCACTTTTAAATCGATAGCATACAATATGATCACTAATAGTTGCAGTCTTCCCTTGGTTTCCATGGAGGATTGGTTCCATGACCTCCCGAGGATAACCAAATCCATGTACACTCAAGTCCCCAGTTGGCCCTGCAAAACCCACCTATGGGAAAAGTCAGTGCTCCTTATACTATGCAGTTTTGCATCCTGTGAATACTGTACTTGCAGGTCACATTTGGTTGGAAAAAGAAAACTGCGTGTAAGTAGACTCCGCAGTTCAAATCCATGTTGTTCAAGGGTCAACTGTACAGAGTAGAGTGTTCATGGTCTTTGAAATCTGACACACTAGGTTCAGATTTTTATTGCATTGCTTGGAACATGGACAAATTACTTAAATTTTTCAAAACTCAAATTTCATTTTGTTAAAAGAGATACTGTAGCCAAATTAAGTTTAACTGAGTTTGAGCAAAGAATGATTCGTCAATCTGGTAGCCTCCAAGCCTGAATAGGCTCAGAGAGACTCCAGTACAGCCACATGTCAGAAGATTATTTATGGACAGAAAAAGGAAAGTGATGCTCAGAAAACAGAAGTGAGTGGCAGAAACAGCCGGATTGGGTACAGCTTGGCATTTGCCTTTTTTGAACATGGTTTGAACAGTTGACCACCTTTGGCCAAAACTCAGTGACTGGCACAAGAGTGGGTTACAGTCTGTTTACACCTTCATTTAGGGTATAGTTCATGATGTCCAGGGAAACCTTTAAGCCAAATTTAAAATATTTAAGGGGCTGCTGTAGGCTAAACTTGATTTAACAACTTCTAAAATGCAGAGAACATTTACCTGGTAGATGTTCCTCTAGGAACGTTCCTGTAAGGAGTAAGTTAGGTAAAAGGAAGGCTTCTAGCAATATTGGCATTTAAACTATTGTTTCCATTCCTTTTTTTTCTTTTTCTTTTTCTTTTTAGGTGATGGGTAATAATTTTACATATGTATAGGATATAAAGTGATAGTTTGATAATATGTGTATACAATGTATAATGATCAAATTGGGATAACTAGCGTTTTGCTGTATGAATTCTAATTCCAGTTCTAACATTTGATTCTAGTCAAAGGTTGATATGGAGAATTATGTCAGGATATAAACAAGTATCTAGGAGAAGTAACAAGTTTCTAGAAGAAAGAACAGATAAACTGTGTGACGAATAGGAGTTTATTATTGCCTCTTACAAAAAATATATGATGTAAACAAGAAAAATGTGGCAGTATATGCACATAAATAAAAGTAATTTTGTCTTTAATCACATAAATTGCCTGATATTAGCCTCATATAAAATTTTGGTTAATCGGAATGCTCAGGGTGTGTAGCCTCTAGGTAAATGGTCTGCCAGGTTAATTAAGGCTTCTTTAATTAATTAAGGCTTCTTTAATTTCTTAGGAAAAATTATTGTCAAATTGAAAATGTATTAATTTCCCTTTCTGCCCTATCAAGGATAATGTACTAAATATAGCCCTTGATTTGGGAACTAGTAGCACCTTGCAAATATCATTATTAAAAGTAGTTCTCATATAACAAGCTCTAGATTGAAACAGAAACTGGAAGTAGAGTCACTACGTGACATTTGAGGGACTGGGTGCCAGGTGCTGTGATAAGCCCTTTCATACATATTTTCTTATTTGGTCTTCACCCACTCTGAAAAGTACTTTTTCTACTTGTGGAATAATAATTGTACAGATAAGGAAACTGAAGTATAGAGAATTTAGGTAATCTGCTTACGCTTAGTTATTGAACTAATGAGTGGTGCAACCAGAAACAAATACAGGACTTCTAATTACAAATCCTGACATCTTTTTTTCTACCCAAATGCTTTTATATTGTTCTTCACAAAGCCACTTGTGAAATACAAAATCACTTAGATTCCAGCAAGGGAGAAACTTGATATGGGCAGAATGCACACTTCTTCTAGGACAGATACAGCAATTTTTTTTCTGAATATATTTTAGAAAAGGGTTTGTCTCACTTATGCTTCTCTAATTATAGCAGGGTAAAAAAATAATTCAAGTTAAGTCAGGGTAATACTTATTTGAACTTCATTGTCTGTACAGAGATATTTAAAATTTAGCCCAAATATTCTCCACTAAATCTTCAAATAAAGATTAATTAAAAGTCCTCAAGTTATCTAAATATAAATCAATAAGTAGTAAATGTTAAAAATAAAGAGACAAAGTCACTTTTCTCTAAACTCTCTTGCTAGGAGAAAAAGAGAAGGTAAGGCAAGGAAGTCATGCTTTCATTTTAAAAGTGTGTGCAGAGTGAGTAGATTACACTTTTATTTCAGCTAAATGCCATGTGTATTTGTGTATGTGTATCTTACTGGTGTGTTCATTTTCATTTTTCAATCCACTGTATCTAGAGTGATCAGATAATTCATCATCCAAGTCAATTTCATTTTAGAAAGTGAAAAGGGGCATTGGAAACATTTTTTTGGGGGGACCAAGAGATGCACCATGAACATCTCCAAGCAAATCAATATAAATGATCACTTACCATTGACCCCAAGAATCTTCTGCTCCAGTATTTTTGTTGGTTCCTTCTCTTTTACTCCATCAATGCACCAGGTGTAGTTCTGGCGAATTTTCTGGTTTATAATGTCAATTTCAGATTCAGGTTTATTCTGTTAAGATAATAGAATGATAGTGTTCTTATTGGAAGCAACTTTATTAAAAATCTGATTTTTGAGCTCCCCTTATGTGGCAGACAACCCCACATTTTAACTTGACTTTGACTTTTAAAACAGAGTTGCCACCCAGTATCTGATACATTGATTAAACCCTGTTTACTTTGAACTCTTTGTGCTTCCTCTCAATTGCCTGTCCCTTAGGTTTATAATTCATGGAGAGAAGCAAAGGAGCGCAGGACTTCTGTAAGGTAGCTGATCACCGCATGGAGAGATGAGACCACAGAAATCACTGCATGAAAAATACAATAATGATATAAGAAGGAGAAAAGCAAAGTGCCAAACAAAAGCAGATATTTTATAACATTTTAGAACTAATAAATATGTTGAATGCATATTCAGTTTTAGGAGTAGAAAGTATTAAAATCTGAAATAAATTTTTCAAAAACAAATTTAAGTGAGAATTCTAAAAGCAGTGGTTCCTGATATGTCATCATTAAAGATATTAGTTGGTCATCATGGAAATGTTTACTTTCTCTCCCCTTATATAAGTCACTACAGGAACTCCTCTTGACTAAGGTCACCCCCTCATCCATACTCCAATACCTGAAAGACTCTATATTTCCCTCTTTTGTTCCTGTAATCCAGTCCTCCCTAATTCCTGATAGGTCTTCAGCAGCAGCGGAAATCACTGTATATCCACCCTTTTCTGGATACTCCTTTTACTTTCTCCATCTAAGAAACCTGACTCTTCCATTAAGTCATTACGTCCCTGGCAGCTGTTGGAAGTGATAGTTTTTCACCCGTTTCTACCACTATCCAAGAGGCAGAAAAGAGGCAATGATGAGTGAGAAGAATTACTTATTCCACCTATTGGACAGTGGTAGAAAGGGGTGAAAAACTATCATTTGCAAGGGCTCCCTTAAAATCTTCAAATTTGAACCCCACATCGTCAGATTGTATCACCCTGTACCAGTCATTATTGCCATCATTTACATACTACTGTGTCACTCACCCTAATTTTCACCAATCTTCACTCCAGGCATACTGTCACTCTCACAACCTTCCTCCTCTTTCTAATCACTTCAGAGATCTCTCCTCGAGTTTCTTGACCTTCTCTTTCCTAGAGATCTTGTCCTCCACAGTATGCTAGACATTCATTCCCATGTCATACCTCCTTAGACTGAGGCATGAATTCCTTCTACAACACCTCCAGAATCTCAGTGTTGCCCACATCTTTGACCCCAATGCACATCGTGCGCCCAGGCTTCCAAGGATCCTTTGGCTCCACAAGGACCTAAAATTCATGAAATTACTGTTCTTTAGTCCCTTAATGTCCTCTCATTCCTGGGTGCTGAAGTTTTCTTTTGAAAAAATCATTTATAAATTACTATTGTGGGAGGCTGCGGCAGGAGAATTGCTTGAACCTAGGAGGCGGAGGTTGCAGTGAGCTGAGATCGTGCCACTGCACTCCACCCTGGGCAGCAGAATGAGATTCTGTCTCAAAAAAAAAAAAAAAAAAGAAAAAATTACTAAGCCCTACCAGGCACATAATGGTTGTTCAATAACCATTGAATTAAAGGAGAGAAA
Organism: Theropithecus gelada; assembly: GCF_003255815.1. NCBI lineage: Eukaryota > Metazoa > Chordata > Mammalia > Primates > Cercopithecidae > Theropithecus > Theropithecus gelada. The sequence goes on from NC_037671.1 coordinate 113,073,973, forward strand.
ATATTTGGGATCAAAATTTACATCCATAGGTCATTTTTCCTAGCTTTTGCTCATAAGAAATATTTGATAATTGTTTCATGCAATTACAAAACGTATTTTATTAAAAGCCACAAATAATTGCTGGCTAGTTTATTTTTTCCATGATTTAAGGAACAAATAAATCAAAGTTCCTGTTAAGCTATTACATTTTGTTCTGAAGTCGCAAACCAACAAGATACTGAGTTGAAACAGCCAGAAAACAAACAGGTTCTTGATACTTCTCCTATCATCAGTGTTATTTTATCTAGAAGAATAGGCCCTGGTATGAAGAAGGGACAGAGTCCACCTTGGGCCATGTTTTTCAGATGCTCTCTATCATTTTTCTGAAATCTTTCAAAAAAAGTAAATTTACCTGAAATAGAAATGAAAGTTAGAGCTGTTCAGTTTTGAATGGATCATCCAACCTGAAGACTTAAAAGCCAGTTCTATGACCCTATTATTCATCAAACTTGATATGTTAAAATGCTATAATGTACAATATTCCTCATAGAAAAAATTTCCTAAATTTTACATATTTTACATTTTAATGTGAATTTTTACTTATGTGGCAATGATCATATAGCTATGACAGTCTTTGAGTTGGAAGGGACTTGAGATCAACATCTAGTTTGATCACTCGCCTGTTACAGAAAAGTGAAAAGGAAGCCCAAAGAGATTAAATGGCCAGCTTAATGTGGTAAGGAAATGAACACAAACTGACACTCAGAATCTCCAGTCTGCAGCCACTCATGCTTACTGAGCATTTAAGTCTGGAGTAAACACTTTGCCAAGCATTTTACATGCATCACAAAACCCTCAGTGAGGATAGGTTTTATTGTTTTAAATGAGGAAACAGCCCAGAGAGGCTAAATAACATTTCTGTATTGCACAGCAAGTTAGCGACAGAGCCAGAGCTCAGCCACATTGAACTCCACTTTTCCTCAGCACTTACTAGTCTTGGCTAACATCATGCCCTTGCAGATGATGTCTCTTCCATCTGTCAGGCCTGCTGACCCTCCTTCCCTCATTCTTAGCAGCCAGCTGAAACATCATGACTTGGAGAAGCCACTCCAGCCTTCCTCTGAGTTCCAGTAGCGTCTTGTTCAAAGCTCTGTCAAAGCTGTTTATCTTGTAGATTATTTCTACCCAGATTATGAGATTTCTACCCCAATCTTTATTCCCACAAGACTATTGGCTCTTTGAAGACTCCTGCTTATCATTTTTCCTTACATTTCTTAGACCTAACACATATCTAGAACACAGAAGGTGCCTACCATGTTACTTGGATGTGTATTGTAACACTACAGACAAACTGTGTGTTTCAGAAAGCTGAAGCTGCTTTGAATTTTAAGAGATGAAAACAATTTGGATCCTAAGTATCATTTGTAATGTTTTGCAAATCAAGCTATAAATATTACTATAGACTCTAAAGAATTAAGTGCCTTCCTTTACGGAGATTTATACATGCTTTTATGCCTCAACAAATATGAATAATATGTATAATTAGATCACTTTTCATAATTGGCCAATAAAATTGCAGATACAGCATTCTGGTAACCAGTTTGATATCTTTCCTCTTTAAATACTTTAGAGAATCACGTGAAGTAGTTTTCAAAATTCAATTTTATATCTATAAAATAATGTATCTATTATCCCAAAGCCTGCTGTATCACAGATTCAATTATTAAGTGGGTACATCTTCGTAGAGTGAATACACCTGGTATTTAATTTCAAAATTTATTTTTTCAATTGTGCATTTTTCCAGAACACAATGTAGAAATATTTTAAATTGTGACCATAACAATACTATTTCAAAATGTTTCTCCTGTTTTATTCATGTTATGTTCTTTTTTGCCACTTCTGTTTTTAAAACATATCTATTACATGGTGACAAAGATATACCACTTAAATGTTTTAATAGACCATCTTCAATATCCAAGAATATTTCATTATGAAACATAATGGTTTTCTCTTTCTGTTACTCTGGATCTCTTAATGATTTGCTGAGAGATAAACAAAACCAAATTTCATAAATACTAATCTAACCACAAAAAATGAGCCACTTAATTTCTATTTTTCCCAAATTATTTTCTTAAAAACATGACTCTTTCAAAAATTCCCATAAACACATACTAAGCAAACCATATTAAACTCTTAATGGATATATCTGAGATTCTGCATCATTATTAATATTTTTATTTTTGGAGACAAATATTTACCTTCTTTTATGTATGAAGATTATGTTAACCACAAAATTCAATTCACAATTACGTTGTGAATGTAGTAATTACAAAAAGTGATTTAAAATGTTTAAAAATTAAACATTCTAATTCAGAAATTATTTGTAGAGCTTTCATTGATAAAACTGGTTATACTCTTTGAAAGAAGGTATAAAAGCCCTCCATGAAGGTATGTGCCCATGTGTAAATGAGAAAGGGAGAAGAAAGTAAGAGGGTCAAAAAGTTATTCTGAGACCACCTGCCATTCTTTCTCCCATTGACTGATTGTGTAATTTTCAGATTACTGACATATCAAGAATATCTCAAAACACTACAGGAAAAGCCTGACAAAAAATTAAAATCATTATGTTGAAGCCAATCTTTTTCCTAGTAATCCTGAGTCAACCTTCTTAAAACTGTAGAGTGTTCTGAGTTTTCTTATTTGATTTTCAAAAAGTATCAAAATGAAAACATGGAAATTAGGTAGAGAAAAGCAAAGGTACAAGGATGAGAAGTTATCTATAATTTGATTTAATTATCAACATTATTATATTATTATATTATCTAATTATCAACTTTAAATGCATGTTATTTAAAAAGTTGAAAATTAGCTGGGCGTGGTGCAGGGCGCCTGTAGTCCCAGCTACTCAGGAGGCTGAGGCAGGAGAATGGCGTGAACCCGGGAGGCAGAGCTTGCAGTGAGCGGAGATCGCACCACTGCACTCCAGCCTGGGCGGCAGAGTGAGACTCCGTCTCAAAAAAAAAAAAAGAAAAAAAAAGTTCAGTAAGCCACTGAGCACGATGGCTCACGCCTATAATCCTTGCACTTCGGGAGGCCGAGGTGAGTGTATTGCTTGAGCCCAGGAGTTCAAACCCATCCTGGCCAACATAGCAAAACCCCATATCTACTAAAAAAAACACACAAAAATTAGCCGGTCATGGTGGCATGTGCCTGTGGTCCCAGCTACCCAGGAGACTGAGGCATGAGAATCGCTTGAATCCAGGAGGCAGAGGTTGCAGTGAGCCAAGATCATACCACTGCACTCCTGCCTGGGTGACAGAATGAGACTCAGTCTTAAAAAAAAAAAAAAAGTTAAGTATACCTACCTAAGTCATGGATGTGTGTAATATATTTGGGACTAGTACATACAGAAAGCCTCCTCCATTGATGATAGCAGATATTACATAATCACATTTATATAATGCACTTTCATATACATTATGACATTTGGGCCTGAGAGCAATCCTGTGGGGTACTAGAGAATTTCATCCCTATATCACAGTTGGGAAAACTAAGGCTGAGTAAATTTAAGTGACCTGTCAAAGATTACCCAGGGGTTTAGTATAGGTAGGGCTGAAGTCCAAGTCCCCTGACTGCAAGATCAATGATCTTTTCACTAGAGCACTTTGAGTCTCCAGAAAGCTTCAAATGGAAATTAATCCCCTTATCTACTAAGTCAAGATTGTGTTGAGTAGGTGGTGCCATTCTGGGTGCCTTTCTGTTCTCTTTGACTATGTGGATTCTGTAAAGTGTATGTACGATTTATCCTCCCCCTTAGGAACCTGCCCCAAATGTGTTCCAGTATTCTCACCACTTTTCCCCTTGTTTAGTCCTCATCCTTAAAGTAAGGCAAGAAATGATCATAATCAGGAGTTGGGTCCCTTGCCTGGTACTGAAGAAGCTTGTGGAAGATAAAGTGAACATTTTCCTAGTGGAAAAAAGAAAGATGAACCAAACCAAGACTGGAGTCACAAATATTGCATTGATTTACAAAAAGGGTCACCACACTGGGTACCAGTGAGAAGTCATCCTTGGAGAACCATGAGTTTCAGAGATACAGAGAAAATCAGATCAGATTGATAATCTAAAATGTAGTTCATCTGCCTGTAGATAGCATGAACATACCATAAAAATAGCCATTGTTTTTATAGCCATTCATACAATAGCCACTGTTTTTGTAGCCATTAGATAGCTATTAATGCAAATCTCTATTATATTAACTATTCAAAATTAGAATCAAATGAGACACTAGATATGTGATATCTTAAAAAATAAAAGAATGTTTCAAGTACATAGTACTTGGTTGGAAGACTAATTAATTATTGATAATAATATTTCCTAAGTAGCATCTTTATGTTGTCTGGTTTCTTTAAGTTATTTGTAGTCTTTGTTAGGACTCTCTGCCCTGATAGAGGGAGAGTGGAAATTTAGTATTGTGAAGCCCTGATAATGCCAGGAGTTAGTCAGTCCATTTACCCCCACCTTTCACTGGTTTTCAGATGAAAGCGAATCATAGAGGGAAATTGAAACTGTAACTGCTTCTGTAACACTTTGTTCCTCAGGGGGCAGCTGGACTGAAAGGATGCACAACAGCAAAATGCACTTAAGGTACAAGTTATATGAGTCATCAGACACTGTTTGTATAATTCCAAAACATTCACAGGCTAAATTGAACCAGGATAATTTGTGAGCAATGTTCTGACCTCTAGCATTTCCAAGTCTTATTTGACTCTGTAGCCGAGAGGTATTTTTTAAGTGTGCCACTTTAGTTGTGTGGCATCCCAAGCCCATTCTCCACCAAGCCATATATAATTGCACATGTTTTATCCAAAAGGCAGAATGAGTAAAGATGGGACTGGAGGCGGGTGGAGACAAAGGCATGCTGTAACAAAACAACCACATTAACTAACAGGGAGTTGCTTTAGAAAACTGATACCATAATACTATAGTTTCCTAGAGAGAGCTTCATAAAACATGTTAGTAAGAAACTTCAGTGTCAAAAGCCAAAGAGCAAACTCTCTTTTGACTTGTCCTAAAGCAGTGTTACCTGAGTCTTCAACTGCTTCCTTCAAAATCATATAAATTTGTACCTTAGTGTTTAGATATATCAACATGACAGCATTTTATACAGGCAAAGAAGTGCCCAAAGTGAACAGTTTTCCATAAAATTTGAACACAGGACTTGTGTAGGTGGGTTTAAAGAAGATGAATTATGTCTATATTTTTAAAAGACAAAAATTCAAAAAGTAAGTCCGTGATCTTTTGCAATTTTTTTAATGGTTGGCTTAAGATTTTCAGGTGGTAGTAAATACAGTGGTAAATGTCGATCTTGAGATACATCCAGCTGAATCTGGACATCACATTTCTACTAGTTTTCCCAAAAGTGGGAATTTTTTTCTATTTTATCTAAAAAGCTCGTGGCTTGATCTAAAGATGTGTCTGGTCAAATATTGATTAAAAATTGAGATTCTTGTTTTTCATTTCCCCAGATTTACAGAATATGATTAAACAGAAATAGTATTTTAAGGTCAAGTACTTTCATTAGAATCTTTGAAGTATGCCAGCTGGGCACAGTGGCTCATGCCTGTTATCCTAGCACTTTGGGAGGCCAAGGCAGACAGATCACTTGAGGTCAGGAGTCCGAGACCAGCCTGGGTAACATGGAGGAACCCTGTCTCTACAAAAAATATAAAAATTAGCCGTGTGTAGTGGCGCACACCTGTAGTCTCAGCTGCTCAGGAGGCTGAGGCAGGAGAATCCCTTGAACCCAGGAGATAGAGTGAGCCAGGATTGTGCCACTGTACTCCAGCCTGGGTGACAGAGCGAGATTCCGTCTCAAAAAAAAAGAAAAAAGAATCTTTAAAGTATGGATGTTAAGTGTCATATCTTTGCATAATATGTAGTTATGGAGATTTTTAGCTCAACAGCCAATAATGAAGATGTTTTCTTAAAAATATTCATGTATTTACACTTAGCAAAATCTTGTAAGACAGTTCCCCAAACTAGCCATTATCTTCATGTTCAAGAGTGGAATGCAACATCTCAAGAAACCAGGGGAATGTATTTTAGAATCAGTTGTGCCTTTAGATTGTTTTCCTAGGCAGCAGCAACATGTGAATATCATTCTGAAGTAAGATTAATGAGTGGGAATCTATCCCAGGTTCATGCTATTTCTAAACCAAATTCTTTTTCCCTTGTAACTTTCTGGCTATATAATTAAGGAAATGCAAATACCAAAATTTTCTTTAAAATATATATAAATGTTTACATTACTTGGTATTTATATTTTCATCCTTGCCTAAATCATTGATTTATTATTTTTAAATTGTTTTGTTGAATGGTCTTACTTTGTTAAGTGTTCTTATTGTAGGTATAAGCCACCAGAGGAAAATGTGTACAGTAGTCCCTTTATCCTCAGGGGATTAGTTCCAAGAGCCCTGTGGACACCTGAAACGCCTACAACCCTGTATATACTGTGTTTTTGTACTGAACCCTATATGTGCTGTATTTTTTCAATCTGATTACCGAAACAGCCGTGACTGATGGAAGGTAGGACATACAGCATGGACATGCTGGACAAAGGGATGATTCATGTCCTGGGCTGTAGACAGCACGAGATTTAATCATGCTACTCAGAACAGTGCACAGTTTCAACCTTACGCATTGTTTATTTCTGCAGTTTTCTTTCCTTTTTTTTTTTTTTTTTTTTGAGACAGGGCCTCATTTCGTTGCCCAGGCTGGAGTGCAGTGGCTCAATCATAGCTCACTGCAGCCCTGCAGCCTCCAACTCCTGGGTTCAAGTGATCCTCCCGCCTCAGTCTCCTGAGAGCTGGAACTACAGGGGTGTGCCGCCACGGCTGGTTTTTTTAATCAGTAGAGATGAGGTTTCACTATTGCCCAGGCTGATGTCAGATTCCTGGGCCCAGCAGATCCTCCTGCCTCGGCATCCTGAAGTTCTTGAATTACAGATGTGAGCTACCGTGCCTGGCCTGGAATTTTTGATTTAATATTTTTGGACCACAGTTGACCTTGAGTAACTAAAACCACAGAAAGTCAAACCACAGATAAGGGAGTCGGGTATTGTATTTTTACCTCTCCCTGTTTTAGAAGCAAACACCTTCAGTAACCAAGAAGTTACCAGTTTCCCAACTTTTCCTTTTTCATAAATTGATAATAATTTTTCTTTTAGCTAAACTGATCGGTTTCCTTAACATCATACAGCACATAGCAGTTATGAAAAGGAAAATTTAAACTGGGAACAAAAAATGATTATTCATACATGGTTCAATCCTTCAGTTAATCTAAGAGAAGCAGTTAATCAAGAGTAAGATGCTGCTGCCAGGGGAATTGTCTGCTAATGATTATGTGGACTAGACACTGATGCCTGGAAAAGATTTATTGACAGTTTATCTTTTATATGAAAAAAATATTCATAACACATTTGGTAGACTTAATCTAGACATATTAACCAGCATGCTATAAAACTTACAAAATAATTTTTAAAATTATATTTACTTACATTACATATATAGGTATAGGTGTTTTTTAAAAAACTTAATGCATCTTTCTCTTTTCTCTACAATCAGTTAAACTATTACCAGATTTATTTATTTAACAGCTTGTAAAATATCCAACAATAGTGGAGAAAAACTAAGTCCAAACACATCATGAATGTGGTTAATTGCCCTTAGGAAAAAAAAATTACCAAGTCATCTTTATCAACTTTAGAATAGCACTTTTTGGACACATCTACTTAGATTTTCTAAATATCACTTTCTTACACACAGACTGAAGTACCATGTCTCCTTAATGTGTTGATGGCAGAAGCAGCATTCACTAAATGACTGGACCCCTTCCTAATTGTTCATTTCGACTGCTTAATCACTGTACTACAGTTGGGTTAGATCCAGTATTTTCATTTTTATCAAAAATGGACTTTATTTCTAGATGAACTCTTAGAGTTCTAATTTCAAAAATATAAATGTTTTTTATTAATTGGATTCTATTGGCAAAAACCACATATGTTTACTTCCCCCTACTCAAACCTCTTAATAAGATATATATACACACACATACACACACACACACGTACCTATGCACATTTGTAAAACGTGTTTCCTAATGCACGCATACCAATAATGCAGAAAGAACAAAAAAAGTGTACCATTGGTGATCAGAGACTTTGAAGCATCCTTAAAAGACACACTACAAGAAAAAAATCACAGTCCAAACAGTGTTTGAAAAAAAATCCTCTTATAAGTGGGAGCAGTTCTTGAGATTCTGCAAACACATAGTCAGAAAATACACAAAGTAGGGTGTGTTCCTGGGAAAATCATTAGGTGAGTAATTTCGAATAGTTGAAATATTACTCATTCCTTTTTCCCTTATAATAATCTGCAGGCAGCCGCAGTGTTTACCCTAGGCCAAAGTACTGAATCTAGCTAAAAATACATTGTACTATCTCAGGGAGGTCTAATCTGAAATAGAATGAGTAAACTACTTTGGGTATACCCCCAAAATAAGCTACCTGCACAGTTACTTCCAGTATGTCACACTCTGCACCCCACAGTCACCAGAAGCATCTGCACGTGGGCAAACAAGGAATCTCACATGCCAGGATGATTAGAAGGAAGACCACCAGTACCATGAAAGAGATGCCAGCAAGCTGAAGAACTGACACCTGAGAAAACAAAGTAAAAATCTTTAACATAAGAATAATGATTTCCTCAGAGTTTATAAGATCCACATATCTTGCTTATAAAATAAACATATGAAAAGGAAACAATTAGACATACTGGAAATAAAAAAGCAGTTTAAGAAAACTGTGCTTTATTTAAATGTATGCATTTATTTGTAAACTTATGAATAATTGGTCAGGTTCAATGCATATGAAATCTTTAATCAGAGTAACAAAATAAGGGTTCAATCTTATATCAAACTCAACATCTGTATTAGTTATTTACTGTTATATAACAAATTGCCCCCAAAATTTAGCAGCAAAACCAATAAATATTATCTCACAATTCCTGGTGGGTCAGGAATTGAGGCACAGTTTACCTGAGTGCTTCTGGCTTAGAGCATCTCACAAAGTTGAAATTAAGGTGTTCACTGTGGGCAACAGTCATCTCAAGGCTCAACTAGGGAAAAATTCACTTCCAAACTCACTTACATAGATGTTAGCAAGAGACCCCTAGTCCACCCTGATTGTTGGTACTCCAACAAGGACTGTATCAGTTCCTTGCTACCTGTGCCCTGGCACGAGATGACAGAGTGAGGAATGGAAGAGAGAGGGAGCCCAAAACAGAAGCCATGTTCTTTTAATAACCTAACCTCAGAAGCAATATCCCATCACTTCTGTCATATTCTCTTCCTTAGAGGTGAGTCAGTAAATGTAACCCACATTCAAAGGGAAGAGGATTATACATTGATGTGGAATACCAGAAGGCAGGGATCATGATGGGCCAGCTCAAGGTCCTCAGAAGTCTTCTCCCTTTACATAACCAGCTGGAAGCCATGAATTTCATTCTTTAAATTAGATCCAGGGATGGAGGAGGCTTCTTGGGTAGTTTCTTAATTAGAGCTCATTAAGTATCCTCTCTCTTCACTGCAGACTGAAGAGATGAGACATTATCTGCCTCCCACACACCCAGCATACAGTGGTGAGACACACAAAGGATAACTGCTTATAAACATTTCATAAAGGGGAAATGGAAAGCTCAAAAAAGCCACTGATCCTTAGAAATCCTGACATCCAACTGGGCAAATGTTGAAAGTTCTTGATTAGATCACAAAGCCTAGAAATGATTTTCCATGGCTCTCAGATCTGCCTCTGAGTTATCTTTTCTTTCCTTTGGAATGGCAGCATGTGTTTGCAGGTGGCTAGTATGTGTGTTTGTATTTATAAAAGATTAGAGGATATAGATTCGATAGATTTGATAGACAGACAAATGTTAAGCATTATTCCTGGGTTGTGAAATATTTTTCATCATTATGTATATCTGTGTTTTCTAAATCTCCTCCAGTACACATTTTCAGCTGTTTGTTTGTTTGTTTGTTTGTTTGTTTTGAGACAGAGTCTCGCTCTTGTCGCCCAGGCTGGAGTGCAGTGGTACAATCTTGACTGACTGCAACCTCTGCCTTCTGAGTTCAAGTGATTCTCCTGCCTCACCCTCCTGAGTAGCTGGGATTACAGGCATGCACCACCACGCCCAGCTAATTTTTTAAATAAAGATGGGGTTTCGCCATGTTGGCCAGGCTGGTCTCAAACTCCTGACCTCAGGTGATCTGCCCGCTTCAGCCTCCCAGAGTGCTGGGATTACAGATGTGAGCCATTGTTCCTGGCCTTTTCTATTTTTCTTAAGGATGGGAGAAAACTTCCTTAATTCAAATATCCAAAGATAATGTAATGAACTGATTTTTACTAGCAGATCACAAGAGCAAAAAAATGTGTAAACTATACTACCAACTTACTAATTGATGTCAATAAATATTACTGCTAGCATTTTTTCCTGCATGAATAATAATGTGGAAGCTAAGTCATAATGAGAAGGTTGCATGGTGAACTCCTGGGTTCGTGTGGGACATGTGTATGTTTAGTCTAGGGTAAGTTATGTTATTAACCTCCCTGTATCTTAATTTACTCCTCTATATGATGGAGTTAGTTAAATAATAATGCCTACCTCTTGATGTGTTCGTGACAGTTAAGTGATTTAATATATTCTGTGTGCTTAGAATTTTGCCTGCTGCTATTAACACTAGTAATAATAGTGTGTAAGCACATGGAACCAAAAGAAGATACCTATTCCAGAAGCAACATTGTAGGACTTAGCGTTTCCTGCAAGGTGGCTATAAATCTATTATCTATCACAGTGTTTTTGGCATCACCTCTTCCTCTAGAGATCTTTCACTGTTTCTTTTCAGCATAACGTATGTACAGGCCACTTTGTAAAGTGAAAAATGAAATCAATGATCACTAGTATTTTGTTTTACCCTGGTGATACTATAGTAATTTTTCTCATACTTAGAATGAACTTTCAGATAGCCCGTGAGTTATAAAACATACTTCTAAAACCACTACATCAAAATGTATCATGAGTTCCAAAAATCAATTCATATTGAGTATGATGAATCATGACATCATGTCATTCTGTGTTTTTTTAGTATTTTTCGTTTTTTCTGTTCAGAAAAATACAAGAATCAGATGATCATGATTCATGTGATGGTTAAATTTATAAAAGAATTATAAAACAATTATTTTAGCGGTAGTCAGGAGAGCTGAAACCCATGAGTTAGGAGGGATGTAATTATCTTTCAAAAGTCTGTCTGAGACATACACAGATAAATATGATCTCATGAACTCCCAAGAACTTTCCTGAATTGTCAGACAATAAAATGACCAGGTTAGAAGCCTGACCGTCTACAGTTGTTTTTCCTGTGTGAATCTCTCTAAATAAAGCCATTTAAATCTGCAGGGTAAGCCCATCATTTTCATACTTGCACACTGGGTACATGGGCTTTATTTTTTAAAGGGTAATCTCTTGGACACTTAATGGATTTGTTAAAGAAAAAAATGGAAGAGTAATGAAGGAAATGTAGCTCTGAAACTTCAGTAATATTTATTAATGCCATTCATCGTTACGGAGAGAGTCAGACATTTTGTGATTTTTCTTTCGGAGTTGTGCTACTCAAAAGTATTATCCTTGGACTAATCCTGATAGGTGACTGACAGCCTCTGATCAGCAACAGAATATAAATTAATGCACTGCTTCCCTTATTCTTTTGCAAGCCCCTTATCTCAGTGTGAAGCGGTAATAAACATTTTACAGACCAGAACTTTGAACAGTACTGAGCTGGAGCATTGCAGGTGACGTCACTTCTGTTTCCTGCCCTCTGTCCGTGTTATGGCACAACGGTGTGGTTTTGACCCTGCTGCTCATTTCCAGTGTTATCCTGATGGAATTCACTTAAGTGCTTTGTTTCTTGGTCTTCTCTGCATGAGGAGGATGTGGTACCTGATAATCTCTGAAGTCCCTTGCAGAGCTGTAATTCACATTTATGCAATGATTACATTTATGTTAGTTATAGCCATGGCTAGCAATGAGAAAAGGCTAAGTCAATCATGGAAATTAAATATCATAGTATCAAAGTGTTGACTATGGATACTGTACAAGATAGAAACATGATTATAATAAGTAAAACAAACAGTATGTCCTATGCTATTTGCATATATACCTTACGACAACCGTGGAAAAGTACATATACAAGAGAAGACTGAGGGTTAAAGCATTCTGAAACTATGACTTGTACATTCATTTTGTTTCTTTATCCAAATTTTTGTAACATGTTATCTTATTTACAAATATAAATAAATAGCATACAAATGTACTCAAAAATAATATCCCTATGATTTTTAAGTCTTTTTCTAAGTACTTTAATGGATGGAACTGCCCTATTTTCACTATTTGGAATTTCCTTTGGCATCTCTCAGTGTCTTGTTCTTGCATCACTTAAGGCTTTTCCAGAGCAAATGTGTGTATACTTCTGTCCACTCCAGAGACAAAGACACCGTTCCCTAGACAGTGCTTACAAAACGTCCTGTTACATTAACGGAGGCACAGCTCCTCCTAACTAAGGCTGTCTGTCCACCTCTCCTTGAGATTGTACTCCAGTCTTCTGAGGAACCTTAAATCACTTCCATTTTTAAAAATAAAATTTCCTCCCTTGACCCTGCAGCCTTTTACAGCTGTTCTCTATCGTTCCTTTCCCTTTCACAACCTTTTAGAATGAGTCGTTTAAGCCAAGTGGCTCCCTTTGCTCCCTTCTCCTCTGTCCCTCGCCCACCTTCAATCAGTCCACCACCCTATGACTCTGTTAACAGCCCAGACCTTCTCTGGCTCTCATGACCCCCATGTAATGAAATCCATTGACTCTTTATTTCTGTGTCAGTTGGTTTTAGAATCCACTCTAGAATAAAACAGAAAACAAATTGATGAAGGGATTTTATGTAGCACCCAGATCTCTAAGAGGGCCGGGAAGACAGGCTCTATAATTGATCGTCCAGGAGTGAGATCCAAATGGAGCAACTGTAGAGAAAACACCACATCTGCTTCTGTTCTGCATTGATAAAGCTCCAGGCTGGATGGTAGTAGCTCTGCTACTCTCATCCTTGAGTAACCAAATCCTTCTACTGCCTTGTATGCCGGAAGACCAGTTCTCCCCAATGTGGCCATCTCCTCCTTCTGCTAAATAAAGGAACTAGTCATTCATCAAAATTTCAATGAGTTATTCATCACTGCATGCTGATAGCCTGAGGTCACCTGTCACACCTGAATGTTATGCATCAATACTGCAAATATTCCTATTTCATAATAATGAGATTTACAATGATTTTTAATATTTATGCACATTTTATAGGTGTGTGTATGTCTTCAAAAGTAAACCCTTTATCGATAGAGCTGTATCACAGTTTTTCATGCGGCAAAACTAACATTGTTTATGCAAAATGAGAATACCATTATATAATTTGTGGCATCAACAAATTCAAGCAAGTTCAGTTTGCCATTTCAGATTTTTCTTTGTTAGAATAAGGCTCCTGTATTTAAATGTAATTGATGTTGTAGCAATACTTTACTTGCATTTCAATTCCAAGATCCAAGCCAGAAAGTGGTATTTACTGATTCAGTTTCTTGTTTGTTTCTCTTTCTATCCTCCCCCATCAATATTATCCAAAAGTTAATGAATTGTGTCCATCAAAGATTAGTACTAATTACCTTATTTCCATAAAAACAGACTTACCACTCTGCCAGCTTTTTCTTCTGCAAGCTTGCCTGTAGGAAATGATCCATTAGTTAAAAATTAAAAAGAAATTAGAAAATATTTGTCTCCATAAATCTGGCAACGGCATAGACCTTAGTTTGTTTCAGCTTTTTGCCAAAAGAGAATTTTTAAAAATCTATTATGACAACTATAACTATTTTCTTTACTCTGTTTCCTGAAAGTTAATGAAGAAAACTAATTTTCATAGTCTCATGATGTGTTCTTTGTAAACAAGACACAAACGTTTTCTCACCATTGGAATTCAGATAAACATTTAATTAGAGATACAATCTCATCTTAGAGAAGATGGTGACAAGAATTTGTAGGGGAGAGTTTCAGAGGAGGGAACTTTTCAGATAAAGAATATCAGAAATCTGCCTACGGTCTTCTTGAGTCTTTCCGGAGAACTAGACCATAAATGTAAAAGTGAAATTCTACAAAGCCAAGCTAAAAACAAGAGAAGCGCTGTAAACCAGAAGGTTCCCAGGGCTTACAGTAGGCAGAAAGCCATTCAGACTCCAGCCAGAATGGACACAGAGTCCAAAGTAATCACCTGGAGCGTTTAATGTGGACTCTGGTGGGGTCAGGCCTACTAGTAGGACTGCACTGGCCCTGGAGTGATGGCTACTCTAGACTCGTGCAGTAAAGCTTAAAATATGGGCCTTGATTGGTATGATTAATGGCCTGCCAGGACTAAGTCTAACTTCCATTAAGAGACGAAAACAAAATTTATGTATCTAACAATGTCAAATTGACATAGTATCCAGTGAATGATTACTAGACATGCAAAAACACAGTAAAATATGATTCTTAGCCAGAAGAAATATCAGCCAAGAGAAACAGAATTTTAAAAGAGAGTAGATTATGGAACTTGTAGATAAATACTATAGCAGTTATAACAATGTTTGGGAATTTAAATGAAAACATGAACATGATGTGAAGGAAAATGGCAGATATAAAAAAAAATTACAAAGTAAAACTCATAGGTAAAAATTCAATACCTGCGGTCAAATAAAACCATTGGATGGGCTTAACAAAAGATTAGATTGTGGAAAAAAAAATTGAAGATTTAGTGATAACTTGAAGATTTAGTGATAGAATTTATCCAGCTTAAGACACAGAGGAAAAAAAAATACTGAAATGAAAATTGACACAGCCTCAGTGTCAAGCTGTGTAATGTATATGTAATTGAAATTCCAGAATTTGGAAGGGAGCAGTGCACAAAGTTTATTTGAAGAACGAATTGCCAACAGTTTTCCAAATTTGATGAATTCTCTAAAGTCACAGTTCCAAAGAGTTCAATGAACTCCAAGCAAGATAAACCATGCCAATATACACTATTAAATAAAAGCCAGTAATAAAGAGCAGTGTTAAAAACAGCCAGAAACCACACACATGCACAGTGTATAGAGAAACAAAAGTAAATATGACTGCAAACTTCTCCCAAACACTATGCAAGCCAGAAGATAATGGAATGACATTTTAAAGTGCTGAAAGAAACAACCCAGAATCTTTATATTCTCCCCAGTCTATCATTCAAAATTGAAACCTAAATAAAAGCTTTATCCAGTCGTCAATAACTGAGAAAATATGTGTTAAACAGAACTGAAATAGAAGAAATATTAAAGTTATTCAGCCACAAAGTAAATAATACCATGTAGAAACAGATCTGCACAAAGAAGTGAAGTCTGTCCTAAATGAAAAATGTGGATAAACATGAAATACTTTTTTCTTTTTCTTTTTTCCCTTAAATATTTGTTGATTGGTTAAAACAAAAAGAGTAACATGTATTGTAGGAGTAATAACATGTAAAAATACCATGTAAAACAATAGTAGCACAGGGAAGTGGGGGCATGTGAAATGAAAGTATGCTCCAGAAAGAAAACAGAGGGGGAAAAAAGAAGGAGATGAGACAAACAGAAAATGAATGGCAAGATGGTAGACTAAAACCAACCATATCAGTAATCACTTTAAATACAAACGGTCTAAACATTTCACTTAGAAGCTAGACATTATCAAGACCCAACCATACATATTATCTACAAAAATACTCACTTAAAATATAAGGTACAAGTAGGTAAAGATTAAAAGGCTAAACAAAGATACACTGCCAAATCAGTAACCGTAAGAAATGTGGAAGAACGTATGAATATCAGAGACCTGGAGTTCAGAATAAAGAATATAGCCAAAAAAAGGACTTTAATCAAGAAGACATAACAATGATAAATGTGCATTTAAACAGTAAGAGGACTTCAAGGTATCCAAAAAGGAAACTAGCAAAACTGACAGGAAAAACAGAAAAATTGACAATAAAAATTGGAGATTTTAACATTCCTTTCTGAATAATTGGTAGAACAAGTAGAAAGGCTAGAGAAAGGACAAAGAAGAGTGAATAGCACTGTCAGCCAATCTAATTGAAATTTGTAAAACACTGCACCCAAATGCAGCAGAGTATACATTCGTTTAAAGTACATATAGATATATATCACAATAGATGCTGAGCCATTAACCAATTATTCTTAAATTTAAAGAACCTAAATTTAAGGTAAAAATTTAAATATACACAGTATATTTATTCCAAAATGGAATTAAATTAGAAATTAACAAGAGAAAGATATCTGAAAAATACAACAAATAGTAGTCAAATTACACCTTTCCAAATCATGGATAAAAAAAAAACAGGAGAAATGAGAAAATGTTTTGGACTGAATGAAAATAACATTATAATTTTTATAATGCAGCTAAAGCAGTGCTTAGGGGACATTTTACAGCATTCAATGCTTCTTATGTTATTAAGGAAGAAGGAACTCAATTACCTACAATTTCAGAAAAAATAAGCTAAAATAATAAGAAATTTTAATTCAAATTAGAATGAAATAATGATTTAATGCAGAAATCATGAAAATCAGGCAAACGGAATGGATAAGAATTAATACAATATTGATAATCATAATGATTTAAGATCAGAAATCATAAAAATTCGGCAAATAATAGAGAGAATTGATAAAACAAAAGATGGTTAACTGTAATAATAATAAAATTGATAAACCTCTAATGAGACCGAAGGGGAAGGGACAGAAATTACCAATATCAAGAATGAAAAAAAGAGGATGGTAGCACAATAAATCTTATAATTATTGACAGAATAAAGAAATGCTATCAGCAGCTTTATGCCAATGATGAACAGTTTACATAAATAAATTTTTTGAAAGACATCAAAATGAGAAACAGCGGCTGGGCACGGTGGCATATGCCTGTAATCCCAGCCCTTTAGGAGGCCGAGGCGGGCTGATCACGAGGTCAAGAGATGGAGACCATCCTGGCCAACATGGTGAAACCCCGTCTCTACTAAAAATACAAAAATTAGCTGGGTGTGGTGGTGTGTGCCTGTAGTCCCAGCTACTTAGGAGGCTGAGGCAGGAGAATCGCTTGCACCTAGAAGGTGGAGGTTGCAGTGAGCTGAGATCGCGCCACTGCACTCCAGCCTGGTGACAGAACAAGACTCCATCTAAAAAAATAAATGAAAATAAAAAACAGAAAAATCTAAATGTCTCTGTAACTATTAAGTTTGGAATCCAAAACTTTAAAACTTCTCCCCAAATAAGGTCCAAATAACTGGTTAATTATCTTAAATATTTAAAGAATTAAACAATATGAATCTTCACAAAGTATTTCAGAAAATGAAAGGAGGAACACTTTTCAACTCATTTAATGAGACCATCACTGCCCTTGTATGAACATTAAATTAAAAAAAGAAAACTACAGATCAATATGCTTCATATTGATTGATACAAAAAACCTTTGAAATACATTAGCTATTCATATCCAGCAATATATAGAAAAGATAATAGATTATGAGAACGTAAGGTTTATTCCAGGATTATGAGTTTGATTTCAAAGTCAGTTAATAGAATTTCTTGTATTAGTGGAATAAAAAGAAAGCCCATATGATCACATCAGTACATATTTAAGAAATTACAAAATTCAACATTCATTTGTGATTAAAAAGAAATTAGCAAAGTACAAATAGAATTCCCATAATCTGTTAGCATTTATGACAAATCAGTAGCAAACACCACAACAGTGGTGAAATCTGCTTCCTTTTTATTATGATAAAGAACAAACCAAGAATGTCGGCTGGGTGCTGTGGCTCACGCCTGTGATCCCAGCATTTTGGGAGGCAGAGGCAGGCCGATCACCTGTGGTCAGGAGTTCAAGACCAGCCTGGACAACATGATGAAACCTCGTCTCTACTAAAAATACAGAGATTCGCCAGGCGTGGTGTCATATGCTTGTAGTCCCAGCTACTCAGGAGGCTGAGGCAGGAGAATTGCTTGAACCCGGCAGGCGGAGATTGCAGTTAGCCAGATTGGACCACTGCACTCCAGCCTGGGTGATGACAGAGCAAGACTCTATCTCAAAAAAAAAAAAAAAAAAAAAAAAAAAAGGAAAAGAAGAGAAAAGAAATCAACCAACCAAACAAAAAATAATTTATCACTTCTTTTCAACATTGTTTTAGATATTCTAACCAGTGTAATAAGGTGAGAAAAAGAAATACAGATAGAAAAGAAAAAAGAAAAGCTGCCTTTATTTATAGAAGACATGGTTCTTGTAGAATATCCTGAGGATTTTTTTTTTTCTTAACTACTAGAGTTAAGATGTAAATGTAGCTATCAGGATACAAAATTAAGATGTCAAAACCTACTGTATTTCTGTATGCTGGCAATGAATGACTAGAAATTGGAAGTAAATGTTAACATTTATAATATTGTTTAAAATCTGAAATATATACAGATAAATCTTTTTACAATGTATAATGCCATTTACCAAAAGCACCTGACATTGTTTTCATTTATATGATTGAAAATAAAGTTGCTAAAAGTATATATTTTGTTAACCTCATTAATTTATAGAAAAGTGAGCCAGAAAATTTTATGGTTACTCAAGATATCACTTTAATAAAGTATTATTTTGATCTATAAAATTATGACACCAACTTTTAGAAGCAGTTTGTAAGTTTATATTGTTTCTTATGTGTCATTATAAACCCTATTGTATTTTATAAGAAATAAAATATTTTTAAAAGGAAAAAATGTGCAAGACCTAAACTCTGAAAAGACAATAAAACAGCACTGAGAAATTTAAAAAGATATAAATATATGAAGAGATACCATGTTCATGGACCAGTAGAGTTAATATTTTTAGGATCTTTAATTTCCCCTAGTTAATCTAATTCAACCTCAATGAAGATCCCGAAAGGCTTTTTGTAGAAATTGACAAAGTGATTCTATAAATGTATACAGAAATGCAAAGCATCTAGAATATCCAAAACGATTTTGAAATAGAAGCACAAAGTAGAGAGGCTTACAAAAGCTGATGATAAATTTCCTATAAAGATAGAGTAAGTCGGCTGGGCGCAGTGGCTCATGCCTGTAATCCCAGCACTTTGGGAGGCCAAGGCGGGCAAATCACCTGAAGTCAGGAGTTCGAGACCAGCCTGGCCAACATTGTGAATCCCCTTCTCCACTAAAAATACAAAAATTATCCAGATGTGGTGGCTGGCGTCTGGAATCCCAGCTGCATGGGAGGCTGAGGCAGGAGAATTGCTTGAACCCGGGAGGCAGAGGTTGCTTTGAGCTGAGATCGTGCCACTGCACTCCAGCCTGAATGATGGAGCAAGTCTGTGTCTCAAAAAAAAAAAGATACTGTAAGTCATTTGCTCACATTGGAGACTCCAAATATAAACTCACAGATATATGGTATTTCTTGGAAGACAAAAAGCATAATCCACGAGAGAAAAAAATTAGTAAGTGTAACTTCATCATAATTGTAAGTAGCTACAATTTAGTTTTGTTGTCAATGATAATTTTCTTCCTTTTATTTTTTGCCCCAACTTTCTAATTATGAAGTTTGAAAACATACAGAAAGATATACTGCAATTTAGTTTTGTTGTCAATGATAATTTTCTTCCTTTTATTTCTTGCCCCAACTTTCTAATTATGAAATTTTAAAGCCTACAGAAAGATATGCCATTTAAAAGGCCACAGATGTCATAAAACTACTCCTGAACGACTTCAGTATATATTATCAAAGAATAAAGGCCATCTCCTACTTAATTACAGTACCATTATACAGCTAGTCAAATTAGCAATAATTCTATAGTATCATCTAGTATCCAGTTTCCCCAATTGTCCCAAGTATTATTTACAGCTATTTTTTTTCCCAAACTGGATCTAATCCAAACTCATCTAGAACAATCTCCCTGTATTTTTCTCCCACACAGCATTGATTTTGCAAGGAGCCCAGGAGAACTGTATTTTAGAAATTCTCATGTTTGATATATCTTATTGTTTCTTCTTAATATCATTTAACTTCTTCCTTTGTCTTTTTTATTTCTGTAACTTGAAAATTAGGTGTGGAAACTCGGTGATATTCAAGTTACATACTTTGTGGGAAGGCTAGCAGATGAGTGAGTATCTCCTTTGCATCAGTTATGAGTCACACAATGTCAGGTGGTCCCTCATTAGTGATGTTTTCTAAAAGTGGTCACTAAAACATTGCTTCATGATGAAAGTACATTTTTTCCTTTGTAATTAGTATGGAATCTGTGATATTTGGGCCCCATACAAAGGTTTTGTTCTCAGCCTTTCATATTACAGTTTCAGAATCCACTGGTAATCATTGAGTAAATCAATTAGTTTATTGGGGAAAAATGATGATTTTTAATTCTATCATTAGCCGGCACTCTTCTGTAAGAAGCAGCCTTATATTCCCCTATTTAGTGTTACTATGGGCATGAATTTGTATTTATTCACTGTAGTAAAATCTATTGCATATATTATTTTTTAGATGCTTAAATTACTCTGACTTTGGCCAGGAGCCTCTTGAAACTGACTTCTATTTCTGTTTATGTGAACCCATTGGTCTTTAAGCATTTCTCTACTGTCTGACACAAGATGCCCTTGGCTCGTCTTAAGATTTTTCTGTGTCAGACCTTGAATCACTATTTCTCCATCCAGCTCTGGTTCCTTTTTGTGAGGAATGATATTTAGAACCCAGGATCCAGATACTATGTATGTTCATTGCCACTGGCGTATCGTTGCTTCTGAGACTTTCCAGTGGAAAGAACAAGGAAATACATTTTAAAAATCACAGGGTCTTGTGAATAATTCTATTTCAGTTGCAGTATTACAGTTTTTCTTCTATATTACGTTGATAATATTGGTTCTTAAGAATATTCCATTTATTTATATTTTTACATATTTGTGTTATTATATTGTATATAATAGTTTCATAATGACAATAACAGTGTCACTACCAACAGAACCCTACCAGGTAAAATTTAAGATTTCCTTGTTTATATCCAACCAAGGATCTACAGAGTGTAATGTTTAAAATTTGCCTGAATGGATTCTTCCATGTATATATTAATAATTTAGCATATATTAAGGTTTCTTTGTGTGTGTATTCAGTTTTAGAATTTACAGTTTTTTTGAACATGAAATACATAGCTCAAAAGTGAAAGTTCTGTAAAAAGTTACACTCCGAGAAATCTTTCTAATTGTCCCTATTTCCATTACTCTATTCCCACCCGCCTACTGTAAATAACCATTATTACTATCTGATTTCTCCCCTATGTGTCATTGTTTTGTAAAAGTAAGCAAATATGTATGCAGGTGTGTATGAATGTGTATGCGTACATATACACACACAAAAACTTTTTTATACACATACACAAATGAATACATTGTTTTCTTTTTCATTTCTCATTTAACACATATGCTGAAAATTACTCGATATCAGTTTATAGAGATCGTTCTCATTTTGTTAACAGATGCACAGTTCTCCATTTTACAGATGTGCAGTGCCCTCCAGGGAGTTTTCTTAGGCTGTACTAACCATTCAGACTCAGAAGACTCTCAGTCTACTTAGAAGGATAAAGGATGAGAACCCTGAGGGCACCATCATTTGTTTCTCTCAGTTGTTCCATGCAGCAGTCCATGCCAGTGGCAACCCACAAGGCAGTTCAAGAGCTCTTTTCTCTAGGTGACACATCTCAGGTGCAAGAATAGGAGATCCACATTAGACAGAGTAGAGGTAGGGATGGGGGAGGAGGCTAGTGGGGAGACACCCAGGCTCCCACAGAAGCCTGTATCTCTTGCAACAGTTGAATAGACATAGTTTTCAGGGTCTCCATGAGACATATGCCCAGTTACAAAAGTGAAGGCATTTATAATTTATTTACAATTCTCCCCAGTTCAGATGCAACTTACAAGTTAGGGTCCCATTTTTATCAGAAGCAAAATTGCTGGGATATAGTGGGCGTTCTACCTTTATCAAGTGCTAGGATTAATGTTGGACAGTTAAAAGTTTAGACAAAAGTTTCAGTTTCCTTAAAGCTAGATTACCTAATTTATATTTGCAAATACTTTTTAAGTATAACACAGAATAAAATGTATGAACTAATTTATCTATATTGTTTCTTACTCATCATTTCATAAAATCATCCAAGTGAAATAATCAGCCCAATCTTGCTCTTAATACTAATCAGCATCCAGGGGAGGGCAGCGCATGGTTTCATGCCGAACTGCACTAAACTGGGAGCAGTTGATGGTCCCTGCCTCGCCAAGTCTTTCGTGAAAGTGTACGTCCAAAGAAAAGCTTAAAGAGTGGATTTTAGGTTTCTTCCCAGACTGAGATATCCATGTAGAAAGCAGACTACCAGTCAATCAGTAAATAATCTCTCTTTGATACCAACCATGGACTGTTGTATATACCAAAAAAATCCTTTTAAAAATATTATTAACCCAATTAATGATGAGAGTGAAGATTGCTGACAACATCCAATTTACAAAAACTACGAAGGAATTTCTAATAAACCATATCCTGTTTATAACATCTATATACCTGGCAACTATGAAGGCAGCCTTTTCCCCCCTCAATTACAGAATTAAAGAAACATTTTTTATTTCATCTACTCCACAGTTGTATCAACATGGTAATTAAAGAGTTACAACTATTTCCAACATCCATTCTGCTTTAAACAGGGAGTACTGTAGTGAGGAAGCTGTTGGAAATGCAGAGTGTTCTTAGTAACTTTCTACGTGACTGGTTAAAGTTAAGGATGCAGACCCAAACTAAATGAAGAGGATGCATTAAGAGAAAGATTACCCATATTGAATTGATTTTGCCCACCTGTTAAAACCCTGAAACACTAACTTGCGATCAACAGAGCACCGCTGGCTGTGCGGATTGTGTAGAAATGAACAGCCGGAAGTAAATTCAGTGTTATAGAAACAAGCCACAGAAAACATTATCAGTTTTGGAAATGTAAAAAATTGTGTGAGTTTGTCTCATAAGTAGGGGTAGCTCTTTTCTGGAGGATGTCGGGGTTCATTTCCTCATCTAGTTCATTTCCTCATTTAAATGCTGAAAAAACAATCTTGTTTTTGTATATCGAGTGACATGAAATACCTAATAGTGCTAAATTGCAATGGAGTTGTTACACAACTTGAGGTAGATCTGAGTTTCATTTCCTTCTTATTTTAGGTGTGGATATTACACTTAGCAACATACAGTAAGCTTGAAATCTGTCTCATTACATTTTGTCATCAAGCAATCAGTACACAGGACCTGAGAGAAAATGGGCCAACAGGACAGTCCTCCTGGCTGGATATCCACCATTTGCCCCTGAAGAATATTACCTTCTCTCCCTTTCCTCCTCTGTCCCAGGAGACTCATCTATAATGGTTACATCAATTAGTTGGACCCTGAGCAAGCACTGACAGGAGGTGAAAGGGAGGACAGTTTCACCTCCTGTCAGTGAAAGGGAGTGGCCGGGAATATTTGTTTCCTGCACAGTCACCTAAGCTGATGGCTTCTCTTCACCTACCTATATTCACATCTTTGGTGGGAAGGGCTGTCTCCACACATCCCTCTCTTTCACTAGATTCTGTTAACTGCTTTCTCTCTCCTTGTGCCTGCGTGGCTCAGAAGGGTAGTATCACCTACTACTTATCACCTAATCCCAGGGTGCTGCACTGTCCCTGGGGTTTCCCAACATTTGCCAACACCTTTTTTAAACAACCCATTTCTGAACACCCTGTTTGACTGTGCCCTTGGTTACTTTCTGGGACCCTGACTGCTAAACCTTCTTTGAGAGCGTATCCTCAGGTTTGCAAAGGCGTGTCTGTGGCACCTAAAGCAGAGTCAAGAAGTCGTAGATGCTAATAAGACTCTGTAAAGTGGAGCAAGCCCATTTGGAGGAAAAGATAGTTACTGCATCTCCTGGGCTGGGGTGGAGGAGGGATTGAAAGAGACAATGGAGCAGAGCAGGATGATTACACAGAAGATGAGAGACGCATTTCCTTATGGTAATTCTAGTGAAGTAACATTTACACTGTTTTCTGAAATATATTAGAAGCCCCTTGGTAGATGTTTGCAGTGAAGGGGACACCTACATCCTACAAACTTTCATTACAAACTAACTCAATGGAATTGGTATGTCATCGAGATGGAAAGCAAGACACTGCCTTTGGCCTGATATGTGTGTAGTAGGAACTTAATACATGCATGTTTGTTGATTTTCTGAATTTGTAAAACTTTAGTTATAAACCATGAGACATAGATTTTTAACTCTGGATCAAATATTTCACAACTCATATGAAATGGAGATCAAATACTATAAGTTTATTTGTATGATAAACCATGAACAGGTATTTAAGTGCTGATTTTTATAGGCTCCCTTGCTGAATAAAATAATTTAACTCAAGTGATTCCAAGTTATTATAGAAAAGTACAGAAGCCTAGACCATTGAAGGAGATTGACAATTCATGCATCATGGATGGACTCAGCCAACCAACCTTTCAGGGCATGAGGCCTCTACTTCTTCTAGCTGTGATAACTTCTTGAGTCCTATAAGGGCTTAGCCCTGGAAGTTTGTGCTAGTTCATGTTGCCAAGGAATTATTGACAGAGAAAGAAGGATTAGAGACTCTGGAGATACCAGTCGTAAATTTAAATATGTAGGGATATTAACTGGACGTCCAGTGACTAAGTGATCTCTCTGATTTCAGTTTCCTTGTTTATAAAATGGCAATGTCTACCCTATGGGTTTGTTATGAGGGTTGTATGACAATCTATATAAAAACTCCTCAATAAAAGAAGAACTACGTGCATCCCATTTCTATTTAATTATATTACCTATTTCTACCCAACTGGGTAACACATTGCTGAAGACCCTTACTTCATGAGACTGACTTTTGCTGAGACATGATAACCTATGTGTGTTATTTTTTAATGCTTCAATTGCTTACGAATTATTTGGAATAGAGCAATGCAATTATATGTTTTCCAACAGTGTGGTGAATTGCTTATATTTTTCATACTTCTTAATATTTCTGCTTCTTCATGACAAATTATCATCGTTAACTGAGCAGCCTGGACAGTTGGGCACTCCCTTAGATGCTGGGAATACAAGTAATAATGTGATAGGATTCTTATCCTCAAAAGACTTGTAGAGAAAGTACAAAAGCATAAAAATAAGGAGAATTAACATAAATTGAGAGCTCACCATGTGCCCAGCACTGTGCTCATTACAAAGATCTTATTTAATACTAACAATCCATACAACAACCTGATAGATTAATTAATATCTCGATTTTATAATTGCATGACTTAGTGCTCAGAATAGTTAGACAACTTGCCCAAAGAGTGAGAAGTAGAGGTACAGTTTGAACTGTCAGCTACTACTATAAAATAGATTATCCCTAATAATGCTAGTTCTGATATTTGGTACCGAAGGGAAGTGTTAGAATATGGCTACTCAATGTGTGATCTGTGGGCCTGTGCTCATTTTCAAAACGGTTGTTATTGGTTATTTGTCTAAACCAATAACAAAGACAGAAATTGAGAACAAGCATTTAGAAACTTTTATAGCAATTTGACACAGCAGTTTTATGTCTATTAAATCTAATAGTGAAAACGAATTGGGGCTTTTGTTTTGCAAGTTTTTTCACTTTATCGTTCATTTTAATTGTATTTGACAAAAGTATTGCTCTATGGCTGATTGGAAACTTAAAAATAAAACAACATAAAAACTACCTTGGTACTACACCACTGATAGAGTCACTCTTCTAACCAGGAGGATTAGTGAGGTGGGAAAGTGTCATGGATGAAGTAGGAATTATGATGACAGTATGAATAGCTAATGAGAGCCAAGTACCTACTCTGTGCCCATTGTTACACTTAGTACCTTATAGTTTATGTGTATGTGTGTTTATATCTATGTATGTATGTACACACACACACACACACACACACACAATCTTCCATGGGGTACTGAGGGATGGCTGTATATAGACAGCTGGTATCCATGGAAGATTGATTCTAGAACCCCCAAGAATACCAAAACTCATGATGCTCAAGTCCCTTACAATTCGTCCTCCATATCTGCAGGTTCTGTATGCTCAGGTTTTGAGGGATCAGATCAAATCCACTGTTAATTTAATCACAGATGTGGAACCCACAGGTATGGAGGGCCAACTTCTATACATAGATATAACTATTTAAAATCCTAGAACTTAATAAAGTAGATATTTATTATGTCTCCTTTATCTGATTATGTTCTATATTTTGCTGCCAATATCCGTGTCTCTCCCAAGAGTTATTCTTTGCTAAAAGCTGAACCAACTGGGCTGCTTTCATTACCAGTGCTCTTCCATGGATATGTTAGAATAGAGAATCATCATACTTTCCCACACCCCCCCCAAAAAAGAAAACAACTTGTCATTTTACTCATTATTTCTTCCGTATATCAGAGAGTACTTTAGTGGGAGGTTGGGAATAGCTGTGTCAGGGCTGCTGAGTAGCGCCTTTATTCCTTCATCATCTTACGAAGCCTTTCTACTAGCTGCTGCCCGCTCTTCCTGGAATGAGCAAAAATGTTTTGGTATGTGAGGAGTGCTGATTGAATTGATTCCATCACTTCTGTACTTCCTGGAAGTTGATGTGTTTATTAAAAAAACAAAAAGGACAAAGATAGAACCGGCATGAGCTTTACAACAGGACCAGTTTGCTGAGAATACATTATATTAAAGGTAGAATGATGGGAAGACATGATTTTGATTCAACAGACATAATAAATAATGTACTGAAGTGAAAGAAGACCATACATCCTCTCCAACAATTTTTTTAATTTTTAATTTTTGTGGCTACACAGTATATATATATATATTTATTATATTATATATATTATATATGTACACACACACACACACACAAGAGGTGTATATATGTATGGAGTACATGAAATGTTGTGATACAGGCATGCAATCCGTAATAATTGTATCATGGAGAATGGAGTATCCCCTCAAGCATTTATCCTTTGTGCTACAAACAGTCCAATTATACTCTTTTCGTTATTTTAAAATGTACAATTAAGTTATTATTAATTATAGTCACCTTGTTGTGCTATCAAATGGTAGGTCTTACTCATTCCTTCTATTTTTTTGCACACATTATCCATTCCCACCTACCTCCCACCCCACACCCCGATACCCTTCCTAGCCTCTGATAACCATTCCTCTACTCTCTGTGCCCATGAGTTCAATTGTTTTGATTTTCAGATCCCACAAATAAATGAGAACGTGCAGTGTTTTTCTTTCTGTACCTGGCTTATTTTACTTAACATAATGATCTCCAATTCCATTCATGTTGCAAGTTACAGGATCTCGTTCTTTTTATGGCTGAATATTACTCCATATGTGCCATATTTTCTTTATTCATTCTGTAGCTGGACACAGGTTGCTTGCAAATCTTGGCTATTGTGAACAGTGCCACAACAAACAAGGGAGTGCAGATATCTCTTCAATATGCTGATTTCCTTTCTTTTGGATATATACTCAGCATTGGGATTGCTGGATCGTATGGTAGCTCTACTTTTAGTTTTTCAAGGAACCTCCAAACTCTTCTCCATAGTGGTTGTAGTAATTTACATTCTCACCAACAGTGTGCAATGGTTCCCTTTTCTCCACATCTTTACCAGCATTTGTTATGACCTCTTTTGGATGTAAGCCATTCTAACTGGCCTGAGATGATATCTCATTGTAGCTGTGATTTGCATTTCTATGATGATCTTTGATGTTGAGCAAATTTTCATATGCCTGTTTGCCATCTCTCTGTCTTCTTTTGAGAAATATCTATTCAGATGTTTTGCCTATTTTTTGATCAGATTGTTATATTTTGTCCTATAAATTTGTTTGATCTTTTTATATATTCTGGCTATCAATCCCTTGTCAGATAGGCAGTTTACAAATATTATCTCCCATTATGTGGGTTGTCATTTCACTATGTTGATTGTTTCCTTTGTTGTGCAGAAGCTTTTTAACTTGATGTGATCCCTCTTGTCTATTTTTACGTTGGTTGCCTATGCTTGTGGGGTAGGTTTTGCTTAGGAAATTTTTGTCCAGACCAGTGTACTAGAGAGGTTTCCTAGGTTTTTCTTGTAAAAGTTTCATAGTCTGATGTCTTAGATTTAAGTCTTTAATTCATTTTGTTCGTTTGTTTGTTTGTTTGAGATGGAGTCACACTCTGTCATTCAGGCTGGAGTGCTGTAGCGTGATCTCGGTTCACTCCAACCTCCACCTCCTGGGTTCGAGTGATTCTCTTACCTCAGCCTCCCAAGTAGCTGGGACTACAGGCATGTACCACCATGCCCAGCTAATTTTTTGTATTTTGAGTAGAGATGAAGGATTCACCATGTTGGTCAGGCTGGTATCAAACTCCTGACCTCAAGTGATCCACCCACCTTGACCTCCCAAAGTGCTAGGATTGTAGGCATGAGCCACTTTTAATTCATTTTGATTTGATTTTTGTATATGGTGAAAGATAGGGATCTAGTTTCATTCTTCTGCATTTGGATATCCAGTTTTTCCAGCACCATTTATTGAAGAGACTGTCTTTTCACCTGTGTATGTTCTTGGTACCTTTGTCAAAAATGAGTTCATTGTAGGTGTGTTGATTTATTTCTGGATTCTCTGTTCTGTTCTGTTGGTCTGTGTGTCTGTTTTTAGCCAGTACCATGCTGTTTTGGTTACTATAGCTCTGTAGAATAATTTGAAATCAGGTAATGTGATTCCTCCAGTTTTTCTTTTTGCTCAGGGTAGCTGTGGTTGTTCTGGGTCTTTTGTGGTTCCATGTACATTTTAGGATAGCTTTTTCTATTTCTCTGAAAAATGTCTTTGGTACTTTGATAGGGATTGCATAGAATCTTTAGATTGTTTGGGGTAGTATGGACATTTTAACAGTATTGATTCTACCAATCCATGAACAAGGAATATCTTTCCATTTTTTGGTGTCCCCTTCAATTTATTTCATCAGTGTTTTACAATTTTCATTATAAAAATCTTTCACTGCTTTGGGTAACTTAATTCCTAGGTATTTAATTTTATTTGTGGTGGTTGTAATGGGATTACTTTTTTGGTTTCTTTTTCAGATTGTTTGCTGTTGGCATATAGAAATGCTACTCATTTTTCTATGTTGATTTTATATACTGCAACTTTACTGAATTTATCAGTTCTAATATGTTTTTTCAGTGGAATCTTTAGGTTTTTCCAAATATAAGATCATATCATCTGCAAACAAGGAAAATTTGACTTCTTCCTTTCCAATTCGAATGCCCTTTATTTCTTTCTCTTATCTGATTGCTCTACTCAGGAATTCCAGTACTGTGTTGAATTACAGTGGTTAAAATGTGTATCTTTGTCATGTTCCAGATTTTAGAGGAAAGGCTTTCCATATTTTCCCCTTCAGTATACTAGCTGTGTTTCTGTCATATATGGCTTTCATTATGTTGAAGTATGTTTCTTCTATACCCAGTTTTTTGAGGGTTTTAATCATGAAAGAATGTTGAATTTTATAATATCAGATGCTTTTTCAGCATCAGTTGGCCTTTTTTTTTTTTTTTTTAGACGGAGTCTCACGCTGTCACCCAGGCTGGAGTGCAGTGGCACAATCTTGGCTCACTGTAAGCTCCGCCCCTGGGTTCATGCCATTCACCTGCCTCAGACTCCCGAGTAGCTGGGACTACAGGTGCCCGCCACCACGCCTGGCTAATTTTTGTATTTTTAATAGAGATGGGGTTTCACCATGTTAGGACGGTTTCGATCTCCTGACCTCGTGATCCGCCCGCCTCAGCCTCCCAAAATTCTGGGTTTACAGGCGTGAGCCACCGCGCCTGGCCGACATGTTCATATGTTTTTTGTCCTTCATTTTGTTGATGTGATGCATCACATTGATTGATTTGCATATGTTGAATTCATTTTTGCATTCTAGGGATAAATCCTACTGGGTCATAATGAATGATCTTTTTAATGATATTGTTGAATTTGGGTTGCTAATATTTTGTTGAGGACTTTTGCGTCAATAGTCATCAGAGATACTGACCTGTAGTTTTCTTTTTTTGATGTGTCTTTGTCTGGTTTTGGTATCAGGATAGTACTGGCCTCATGGAATAGAAGTATTCCCTCCTCTATTTTTCAGAATAGTTTGAGTAGGATTGGTATTGGTTCTTCTTTAAATGTTTGATAGAATTCAGCAGTGAAGCCATCAGGTCCCAGGCTTTTTTTTTTACAGGGAGATTTTTTATTATGACTTTGCTCTTGTTACTTGTTATTGTTACCACCAACTTACATTCTTATAATCTTACGTTCCCACCAACAGTGTACAATGGTTCCCTTTTCTCCACATCTGTTCAGACTTTGGATTTCTTTCTGGTTCAATCGTGGCAGGTTGTATATGTCTAAGAATTTGTCCATTTCTTCTAGATTTTCCAATTTATTGGTACATAGTTACTCATAGTAGCCTCTAATGATCCTTTGAATGTTTGCAGTATCAGCTGTAATGTCTCCTTTTTCATTTTTGACTTTGTTTATTTGGATCTTCTCTCTTTTTTTCTTAGTCTAGCTAAAGGTTTTCCCATTTTGTTTTAACTTTTCAAGAAACCAACTTTTTGTTTCAGTGATCTTTTTTATTGTTTTCCTCATTTCAAATTCATTTATTTCTGCTCTGATCTTTAATATTTCTTTTCTTCTACTAATTTGAGGTTTGGTATTGTCTTACTTTTCTAATTCTTTAAGATGCATCATTAGGTTATTCATTTGAAGTTTTACTTTGTTGATATAGGCACTTATATCTATAAACTTCCCTCTTACTACTGCTTTTACTATATCCTATAGGTTTTGATGTGTTGTGTTATCATTACCATTTGTTTTGAGAAATTTGTCAATTTCCTTCTTAATTTCTTCATTGACCCACTGGTCTCCTGAATGCAGGAGCATGTTGTTTGATTTCCGTATATTTTCATATTTTCCAAAATTCGTCTTGTTATTGATTTCTAGTTTTATCTCATTGTGATCAGAAAAGATGCTTGATATTATTTCAGTTTTTTAATGTTTTGAGACTTGTTTTATGACCTAACATATGATCTGTCCTTGAGAATGATCCATGTGCTGAAGAAAAGAGTGTGTATCAAATGTTCTGTAAATATCTGTTACATCTGTTTGGTCTATAGTGCAGA
Organism: Theropithecus gelada; assembly: GCF_003255815.1. Taxonomy (NCBI): domain Eukaryota; kingdom Metazoa; phylum Chordata; class Mammalia; order Primates; family Cercopithecidae; genus Theropithecus; species Theropithecus gelada. The sequence continues at coordinate 113,105,381 of NC_037671.1, forward strand.
TTAAGTCTGATGTTTATTGACTTTCTGTCTGGAAGACTTATCCAATGCTGAAAGTGCAGTGTTGAAGTCTCTAGCCATTACTGTACTGGGGCCTCTTTCTTTAGCTCTAATCATATTTGCTGTATATATCTGGGTGTTTTTATGTTGGATGCACATATATTTAAAATTGTTATATCCTCTTGTTGAATTACCCTCTTTATCATTATATAGTGACCTTCTCTGTCTCATCTTATAGTTTTTGTATTGAGATTCATTTTGACTGATGTAAGTATAGCTACTCCTGCTCTTTTTTGATTTCTGTTGGCATGGAATACTTTATTCCATCCCTTTATTTTCAGTCTATGGGTGTCTTTATAGAAGTGTGTTTCTTATAGGTAACAGATCAAGGGGTCTTATGTTTTTATCCATTCAGGCACTCTGTACATTTTGATTGAAGAGTTTAGTCCCTTTACATTCGATGTTATTATTGATAAGTAAGGATTTACTCCTGCCATTTTCTTGTTTTCTGGTTGTTTTGTGATCTTCTCTTTCTTTCTTTCCTTCTTGTCTTCTTCTAGTGAAGGTGATATTCTCTGGTGACATGATTTAGTTTCTTGTTTTGTATTTTTTATGCATGCATTGTATGTATTGTGGTTTGAGGTTACCATGAGACTTGCAAATACTATATTATTATCCTTAATTATAAGCTGATAACAACACTTTTTGCATAAACAAATAAAGAAGCAAAATGAAAATTAATAAAAACTCTAGGCCTTAACTTCATCTGCCTACCTTTTTTTTTTTTTTGAGATGGAATCTCGCTCCATTGCCCAGACTGGAGTGCAGTGGTATGATCTCAGTTCACCGCAAGCTCCACCTCCCAGGTTCACGCCATTCTCCTGCCTCAGCTTCCTGAGTAACTGGGACTACAGGCATCCGCCACCACGCCCGGCTAATTTTTTGTTATTTTTAGTAGAGATGGAGTTTCACCATGTTAACTAGGATGGTCTTGATCTCCTGGCCTCATGATCTGCCCACCTCAGCCTCCCAAAGTGCTGGGATTACAGGCATGAGCCACCGTGCCTTGCCCATCCCCCCACTTTTAAACTTTTTGTTTCTATTTATATCTTATTGTATTGTCTATGTCTTGAAAAGTTGTTGTAGTTATTTTTGACTGATTCATAGTTTAGTCTTTCTGCTTAGAATAAGGTAATTTACATACCACAGTTACAATATTATAGTACTCTGTGTTTTTCTGTGTACTTTCAGTAAGTTTTGTACCTTCAGGTGATTACTTATTACTTATTAACTTCCTTTTCTTTCTGATTGAAGTACTCCGTTAGCATTTCTTGTAAGATAGGTCTAGTGTTGATGAAACCCTTCAGCTTTTGTTTGTTTGGGAAAGTCTTTATTTCTCCTTCATGTTTGAAGGATATTTTTGTCAGATTTGTTATTCTAGTATAAAAGTTTTTTTTTTCTTTCAGCACTTTAAATATGTTATGCCACTTTCTCCTGGCCTGTAATATTTCCACTGAAAAGTCTGCTACCAGATATATTGGAAGTCCATTGTATGTTTTTTCTTTTCTCTTGCTGCTTTTAGGATCCTTTCTTCATCCTTGACCTTTGGGAATTTATTTATTAAATGCCTTGTGATAATCTTCTTTGGGTTAAATCTACTTGGTGTTCTGTAACCTTCTATAACCTTCTTATAATTGGATATTAATATCTTTCTCTAGGTTTGGGAAGTTCTCTGTTATCCCTTTGAGTAAACTTTCTACCCTTCTCTTTCTCTGTCTTCTCTCTAAGGCCAACAACTCTTAGATTTGCCCTGTTGAATCTATTTGCTAGATCCTGTAGGCATGCTTCATTGTTTTTTATTCTTTTTTCTTTTGTTTCCTCCAACTGCGTATTTTCAAACAGCCTGTCTTCAAGTTCACTAATTCTTTCTTCTGCTTGATCGGTTCTGCTTTTGAGACTCAGATGCTTTCTTCATTATGCCAGTTGCATTTTTCAGCTCCAGAACATCTGCTTGATTCTTTTTAATTATTTCATTCTCTTTGTTAAATTTATCTGATAGAATTCTGAATTCCTTCTCTGTGTTCTCTTGAATTTATTTGGGTTTCCTCAAAACAGCTATTTTCAATTCTCTGTCCGAAAGGTCATATATCTCTGTTTCTTCAGGATTGGTCCTTGGTGGCTTATTTAGTTCATTTGGTGAGGTCCTTTTTTCCTACAACTATCAACAATGTCTTCATAGTTGTAGATGTTTGTCTGTGTCTGGGCATTAAACAATTAAGTATTTATTGTAGTCGTCACTGTCTGCGCTTGTTTGTACCCATCCTTCTCAGGATAACTTTGCAGATAGGACTTGGGTGTTGTGATGTTAGCTGTGTCTGCTTTAGGGGGCACCCCAAGCCCAGTAATGCTGTAGTTCTTGCAGACCTGCGTTTCTTGCAGCACCACAAGGTACTGCCTTAATGGTCCTGGGCTCTTTAGTTAGCAGGTGATGAATCCTGCCAGGACTGGGTGCTTCCCTTCAAGGCAGCATGTTCCCTTCTGGCCCAGGGTGTGTCTAGCAATGTCATCCAGAAGCTAGAGCCTTAAAAGAGCATCTCATGACTCCGATTAGTGCTGTATCCTGTTTGGCTGAGCTGGTATCCAAGATGCAAGACAAAGTCTTCCCCACTTTTCCCTCTCCTCTCCTCAAGTGGAAGGAAGGGATTTATTCTGGAACCACAAGCTGTGCAGCCTGTGGTTAGAAGAGCGAGGATGACAGCATTCCGGTAGCTGGTGGCCACCCTCACTGGTATCTTGATAGGTCGTGCCCCCAAGTCTACTATCTCTGCACCCAGTTCAGCATAGGACTCCTGTAAAAGTTATAGTCCTTGTAGCCTAGACTGCCTTTCAACTTCATTAAGGCCCTTGGGTACTTTAGCCCACAGTGGCAAGGTTTGAGGGAACTCAAGTTCCAACTTCTGAGAGTAGTGATTCCCCTCCAGCTGGGGCTAATATAAACACTCCCTCTGTGGGAGGGCATCAGCTGAATTTGGTCCAGTTTTCCCTTCTGCTCTAACAGTACAGCACTGAGCTCAAAGCCTTACAATTGCTGTGCTGTCCCTCCCTTAGTGCCTAGAGATGCTCTTCCCACCTGGCCACTGCTGCGGGGTAGGGAGGAGAGGTGGCAGGTTACATGGTGGTTCAAGACTGTTTCTCTTTACCTCTTCAGTGCCTCTTTCAGTGACATGATATTAAAACCAGGTATTGTGAGTGTGCACCTGATTTTTAGTTCTTATGACGTGCTCTCCTTGTGTAGATAGTTGTTAATTGGTGTCCTTGTGAAGGGTGGGGTGGGGGGGAGGCACCGGGATCTGCCATCTTGCTCCGCCTTCTCAATGCCATCTTTATTCACTCTCCAACAAATTTTTACCTTGAGTAGAACACGGAGTTTTTGAAAAGGCTGACGGATTATTTGATTGTATCTTTCATATAGATATCAACTAGTTTAAGACAGAATATACGAATATAGTTTTGGAAAATATGGATAATGTTCGCTGTCATATGCTTAATATCTGGAGAGATGGCCAAGTAGAGCTGTTCTTCAACATACAGGTATTACGAAGTACAAAAGAGAATCACAGGTAACCTACATTGTTTTAGTTGTTCGAAAAAACCATATAGGTATGTTACATTAAACATAAACATAAATGGGATACATTTCGTGTGTTTTAACTCCTTCTGGGCATAGTTCCACGTATTAATCTCTTCATTCCCATTTAAGGTATTTAAACATTGTCTTGTATTGAATTTCCACAGCTGTTATCCCTGTTTGTATAAGTATCTTAAATCATTATATGAATAATAACTATTGGGGAAACAGTCTCTGGAATACCCTTTTTCAAATGTTGTGGGGTTTTTTTGGTGTATTTTTTCACATTTTAAGTGGTTTTTCTTCTTTCCTTATTTTAACCTTATCTTCTTTATGTGTATTGAAATACTGAGCATGTCTGCTCTCTGAAAAAGAGTTTTATGAATCTCAAAATGAACATGTCACATATATGAAAGTGCTGTCAGAATTTTCCTAAGTAAACACATTATGACTCTGTATTAAACACAGAGTTTTTATTTTAGAATGGCAGAGTAAAAGTAATAGGGCCATTCTAAGGGTTCTTGTTGTCACCATGCAGTATTTCTGACAAAAGCTGCTCTAACTGTAATGCATTTTTGGCCCCATTAAGACATTCACCCCAAGCTAATGCTGCTGTTCTAAAATAAAACAAAGCCTGAATAAGTCAGGTAAAAATTGGATTTTTAAAAGCATTACTTTGTCCATATTTATCTTCCAGTCTTTCTAAAATTTCTAAGCAATTGAATGACTTTCCACTTCATTTTAACTGTACACATCTGGCCTCTGTTAGAGAACCTAAGTGCTAACCTACACTAGAAAGATGCCTTCTCATTCTGCTTTTTACACTCATTTAACATACATTTACTGAACTCACTGGTTTTCAAGGTTATTCATGATGCTTCTTATCACACAGCATTCTCAAAATACTAGCATCAAAATAATTTTTAAATGGTTGTTCTAGATGAAATACTGGGTTCGGAATTTCATAATGGGTTTTTAAATATCACTGCAAGGGTGATAGATTTATTGTGCATTTGAAATTCCAAAATACACAAACATTAGTAGGCACCGACATTTTAAGGGGAAAAAAATGTGCGATAAACCTTATTAGAGACATTTCTCCTGATTAAATTATTTTTTTTCCCTCTCTGAGCAAAATAGAACAATGGCTCCAGCTCACAAAATATCAGTGCTTGGTTGGAGCTTAATTGAAACTCATAATTATTTTTTCTTGTGTACCAAGAGTACTAAGATGAATGACCCAGCCTCTGCCCTCAAAGAGCTCAGAGCCTTGTAGGAAAAACCTACAAATGGCAAAACTCTAAGTCAGTAGGGAATTACAGGCCAAAGAAGATAGAGCAGTGCTGGGCACCTTCCCAAAGGCCAGGAGGGTCTGCAAAGATTTTCTGGGGGATGTGCCTCTGCCAGGTGCTGGTGATACCAAAAAGGGTGAGACTGTTTAGGATGTCCAAGTCCAGTGAGAGAAGCCAGCTTGTACATAAATACAACTCAAAGTGGCAGGTGCACAGTACTATGTGTGAACACTGAGAGGGCCTATTTCTGCCCAAAGAGCAGAAGGAGAGGGTGAAACACAGGATAGAAGTTCAACAAGCCCTTAATCTTTTCTCTCACTTGGGGCTTCACTAGGACACCCCGTGTCCTTCTGACTCTGGGAATCAGACTTCCCCTATACACCAATCACAATGCCTAGTAGGTCAGACCTTCAGGGTCACAACTCAGTGTGGCCTGAGCCAGTGCTTCCCAAGTCTCAGTGCCTGTATTACTCACGTGACCTGTAACTCTGTATTGGTTGATACTGTTAACATGCAGATTCAGACACAGGAAGCCTCAGGTGGGGCTTGAGATCCTCATTCCTAACAACCTCCTGGTGGAATGCCGGAATGCCGCCTGCTGGTCCAGGAACTAACTACATTTTGAATAGCAAAGACCCAAATTTTGACTTGTGTTAACATTGTTATTTGGTAATTAGCAAATAAATCTATCACCCTTGAATTGATATTTAAAAACCCATTATGAAATTCTGAAGAAATGTCACCAGCTGTTTGTTGTAAATATGAAAACAGAAATTGGGCCAGGAGTAATAGCAACATTAGAAACAATTGTTATAATTGGGATTACAAATTATCGAGTGCTTTTCACTTGGCTCCTTGTTTCAGTTTGTAGTAAAAACTAGTAATAAATAGGGTTTCTTTCATTCCTGACAATTACTGAATGAAGCAAGTATCATTGTCCTATTTTGCAAACAGAGGCAGAGGTTAAGTAACTAATTCAATGCCACACAGCCAGTACAAGGCGGAACTTTGTGATTCAATTCCAGATCTCTCTTATTCCAGAGCCAATACCCCCTAAAGGGCATAGCCAAAAGAAGCAAATGGAAAGTTGATAGAAGTGCAGAATAATAAGAGTGAAAAATGTGATGGCCTGTGGCATAGAAATGGCTTAACCTTCTGGGGACAAAAACTAGCAGCTACACAAGTGCCCATGTCAAAGAGCTCTGTTGAGTGATGCTTTTAAATGTGACCAATAGATACACATGAGCCAAAACAAGGAGGCAGCTGGTGCTAATCTGATTCAGTACGTTAATAGGGGAAAGCACCAGAGCAACTATTTTATAGTCTTTTTACATATTTATATATAACTACGTATATGTAAATATTATGAACATGAAGAGAGAACTGCTGACTTGCCATCAAGTGACATTTCAGCGAAGATTATATATCAAGTCGGAAAAGAAATTACATGGATATACGCACTGGTGGAGCCAGATTCTGACCACCCAAAGTATGGACCAGAACCGTATTCTTAGCAGTTATTCAGTCTGAATGCACAAAGGATTTATTTCTTGAATTTCTGATCGTTTTAATATAATCATAAAAATGGTGATTTAAAAAAAAATGCACTAACAAGTATACCGTTCCAGGAGTAGTAGTATTACTCCAGGGCAACTCTTTTCAGATAAATCGGTCATGAATTAAGAGGTGGCATTGAAAGCTTGCTCAGTTGCATAGATATATGCTGGCTTAGCTGAAGCAGGGTACCTATCAGAAATTTTAAATTGAGAAGCGAGTTACTTTTTCTCACAGGGAAAATTTGTCACAACTAAGAATAACTATCTGTACTTGGTGAATGGCTTCTTTGTCCACCCCAGTGCTAAAGTGGGCTTCACAAATTTGGCTTATTTAGCAGATAAGTTCGTGGGACCGACACTGAATCAACAACAGCATGGTAAAACTGGATGCTTTCAACAACCATGACAAGACAGCACGATTATAATGAAGTTTGATTGTTGGATAACGAGTTGATTGTGGGTACTATGAGTCACTTGAGGCTCAGTTCATTTACATGTGATAAAAAGCACAGTGTCAATGGTGAAATAATAAACCAAACCATTAGTCCTTCTTCCTCACTGACTAAGCCTTTGTGTAGAACCCTGAGATAGGAAGATCCCAGCCAATGAATACAAAAACTTTACATCCCACCATATAAGTGAAATGATCTCTCAGCAGGAAGATAATGACGAAAACCTTCAACATCTGTAGCACTAAAACATTGAACCACACTAACTTTTGGCAACATTATGAACAACTGTCCTCTGTGTTACCTTGAAAGAGCTACCACATACTGAGCACTTACTATAATTGCAAAGATTTGTTCCAAGTGTTTACGTGTCAGATTCATTCAGCTCTTGTAGCAGAATGGACGTACTTTTGTGTTCTATTATTATCGATTATTATCTGCCAATGAGGAAACAAGGATAAGAATAGGTAAAGTCAGGGGTCCCCAACCCCTGGGCCATGGACAGGTATTGGTCTGTGGCCTGTTAGGACCTGGGATTCATAGCAGGAAGTGAGCAGCAGGCCAGCAAGCATTACTACCTGAGCTCTGCCTCCCCACAAATCAACAGTGGCTTTAGATTCCCATAGGAGCACAAATCCTATTGTGAACTGCGCATGCGAGGGATCTAGGTTGCATATTCTTTATGAGAATCTCATGCCTGATGATCTGTCATTGTGTCCCAACACCCCCAGATGGGAATGTCTAGTTGCAGGAAAACAAGCTGAAAGCTCCCACGGGCTCTACATTACGGTGAGTTGCATAATTATTTCATTATATATTATAATGTAATAATAATAGAAATAAAGTGCACAATAAATGTAAGGTGCTTGAATCATCCCAAAACCTTCCCCCACCCCCATCCATGGAAACATTGTCTTCCATGAAACTGGTCCAAAAAAGTTGGGGATCGCTGGCTTCAGTAACTAACCAAAGGTCATCCAGTTGATAACAGAGGCAAGATTTGTACAGAGGCAGCCTGACTCTAGAGCTTGTTTACTCATCATATTGTAATACAGCTTGGGAGTGGTGATACAGGAGACTGCCCTGTTTATAGCTGTAAGTTTAAATCCTAAAAATTTGGTGACTTCAAGAGTGAGATGAGAACTAATTCTGATGTGTAGACTCATTTATTTTCCAATTCAGCCTAATTTTCCAAAATTGATCTTACTTCAACGGCATCTTGACCATTAAGAAAGATGGAGGAGCATTTTTTTTTCTTCCAAAGTTGAGAATATGAAACTTTTATTTTTATATTTATGTATAATATATATCAAAATCCCAGATGTTATGTGGATTTTAAAATAAAATAAAATATAAGTGTTTACATTGCAGCAGGTCATTCAGACTTCAATTTTTCCCTTCCTCTGTGAGGGATACTTTGGGAAAGGATGAGGAGCACCATTCAGACTTGACACTGTGCTTTAAGGCTGTAAGAATTATATGTGAAACTTCCAAATCTCTGCCTTGGGAAAATAGATGTTTTAGTAATCAGAGAAATCTGTCATACTCATCATCCTCAATAATTAATATTTATTTTGCATCTACAATAGAGAACACTGAGATTCCAGGAAAACACACACACACACACACACACACACACACACACACACACACACACACAGCCCTTGCTCATAAGAGTTTTTCAATCCTATTGGAAAACAATACCTAAACAAAAGGGTGAAGAATAATATTAGTCAATGCTCAAGGATTGACAATATAATCTATAAGAATGTACAGATTGATAGAAATAGAGATTCATCATCTCAGTCCCAGCTGTATTTTGAAGACAGCAGTTAGGTTAGGCAGCCCATTTCAGGAATAGTAACCGCAGAACCAAGAGAGATTTTCTGTCTAATCATCTGTGTAAACTTGAGGCCCCTTTAAATCAACCTCTTTCAAGGACTTGTTCACCAGTAACTTAAATACTCAAGAATGCTTGGCTTGAGGCTCATCTTACAGGTGAATTAAGATCTTATCTGAGTATCAGTGAGGCTTTCTATATATGGAATCAAGAGTCTTTCTATTGCTTCTATTTGTCAATCCATGTTCTAACATTTGGGATCTTACAAGTGAATGCATATCCTCTTATCCTCTTCTACATGGCATCACCGCAGTGATTAGAAAATTATGATTTTGATTATCTTTCTCTTCTTTAGAGGAAACACCTTTGTTCTAAAAGTAGTGTTCTTGTAAGACGCTCATGAGTTCTTGTTAACTCTCCTCCTTTTAGTCTTCTGAACATATTTCAATTTATTTCTTAAATTGTAGTAAGCAGAATTGAACATATCTGTTTAACCAGCCCAGAGAATATCTATTACATCTTGTTTTAGAAAACATTTCTGTTAATGCATTCTAAATTCCCATTGACTATTTTAACATCACACTGTTGGTTAATGCTGAATTTACTGTCCCGAATTTTTCATATGCTCCTGTTAAACCATGTTTCTCCCATCCTAGCCGTAACAGTGTTTTTAGACCTAAGTTTGTATCCTTAAATTTATCCTTTTTACATTGTATTTTGTTTTATTTGGCTCATTGTTCAACCTGTGAGATGGTTTTGATCATTGCACCTGACCCTGGGGAAGGAAAAGAAGTAACAGAGTAAAACTGTGGACAGCAAGAAGTTAAAGCATTTCTTGGAAGATATAACTAATGCACGACAATGAAAAACCTTCTGTGATTAGTACACCTGATTTATATGAGTTCCTTACTAATAAATTTGCCTAAGCTTTGAAAGGGAAACCATTATGCTGAGTCCATTAGTATTTATTCCATACCAGCTTTCCCAGCACCTCACCATAAGGACTAGATGAAGTGTTTTTACAGGTGTCTGATAGGATGCCAGCTGTAAAACACTTTCCATCCTTGCTCAGCTCAAAAAAATCTGAAGTCCCAGTTTTGTGCACAGGTGCATCCTTCTTTGCAAAGGAGAGACCAGCTTCTCCTGCCTTGTTCTCCTCCACCATGTGAAATCAAATGGGTTTTTTACACTCTTCCTCCATAGGGAGGTAGGGAGGAGGAAAAAAGAATTGACCTCGACATATTAAAAAATATTTGAGAGTGTCAGTCCATAGTTATGCTTCATTTTACATAACTTTTCATTTTTTTAACTTATAACATTAAGAAAATGTGGTTGGCTTAAAAAATTAAAATCGGTGACCTGAAGGAAAAAAAAAATAACAGACAGATTTTTTCCCTTCTGTATTTGCTGATAAACCCACACCAATTCCCTGAGCACCAGTTTGCAGTGGTGCACAGGAAGTAGAAGCAAATAGGGGTTCCTGGATGTGATCACCTGAGGGCATGCGGCCATTTTCCATGCTTACTTACCACGGGCAGGGGTTTGGGAAGGAGCTTCCTAGGCACTGTCACTAAGCAGCTCTCTGAGATAGTGCGTCTTCCGCCTGCTCTGTGTCTAATTATTGAGACGCGCCAGCTAGGTAGCAAAATATACCTCATTGCTTGCTGGGTGGTCCAGAAGTTTAGACTGGAAATACAGATAAGATGCTGAACTGCTGGTATTCAGGGACTTAGAGAAATCAGTCAGAAAAACAGGAGTGATTTGTTCCAAATGGTATGGAAACTACCCAAAGGAAATCAATGAGTAGGAATTTGTTTCCCGAAGGAAGATGATTATGGGACAGCATACACAATTACTTCAGAAGAGCACAAATAAAGCGTTTGCCTGTGATGTTTCTTTTTAAGCCAGCCGAAAGACATAGAAGAGAGTGAAAGTCTTGCAAATCGTTTTATTTATGTACTTATTTAGTTCTTTTTTTTTTTTTTTTTTTTTTTAGATGAAGTTTTGCACTGTTGCCCAGGCTGGAAGTGCAGTGCCGCAATCTCAGCTCACTGTGACCTCCACCTTCTGGGTTCAAGCAATTTTCCTGTCTCAGCCTCCCAAGTAGCTGGGATTACAGACTCCTGCCACCATGCCTGCCAACTTTATGTATTTTTAGTAGAGACGGGGTTTCACCATGTGTGGTCAGGCTGGTCTTGAACTCCTGACCTCAAGTGATCTGCTCACCTCAACCTCCCAAAGTGCGGGGATTTCAGGCGTGAGCCACTATGCCCGGCCTTGCTCTTGCAAATCTGACAAATAATATTTGAACCCCTCTACAGTGATTTCAAACCACAACAATCTCAGAGATTTCATGAATAAATGGATATCCAAGATGGCATTTACTTCTGATTGTTTCAAAATTGAGTATTTAACAGTGAGAAAATTAAGGTATTCAATTCTCAAGAAAGTTTTTGAGTCTTTCTGCAAATTTTCAGGAGATAGACAAGAAATTCCTGCCTGGTATAAAGCTATATATATATATATAAAATGTGTGTGTATGTGTTTGAAAAAGAAAAGAAAATATAGATAAGTATAAAAGATAATAAAATAAATACTCCCATACCCAAAACCCTATTTCTTTTTTCTTTTTTTTTTTTTTTTGAGACAGGCTCTTGCTTTGTCACCCAGGCTAGAGTACATGGTGCGATCCTAGGTCATGGCAGCTTCGAACACCTGAGTTCAAGCAATCCTCCTACCTCAGCTTGCCAAGGAGCAAGTACCTGGGACTACATATGTATGCCACCATGCCTGGCTACATTTTTTATTTTCTGTAAAGATAGAGTCTCACTGTGTTACCAGGCTGGTCTCAAACTCTTGGCCTCAAGTGATCCTCCCAAAGGTCTGGAATTACAGATATGAGCCACTGTGCTCTGCCTCAGTACCAACATATAACTATAAATATTTTGCTTTTTCTTCAGATCTTTTTTAAAGAAATGATTAAAGTTGACATTCTTTCTTTTCCAATCACACCCTGATCGTCATCCTCCCAAACACCCAGTAATGGATCCAGTCCATGCTCTGTAACTGCATATGTTACATATATTGTCCAGAAAAGATATGTATTGTTGTTTTGTATGCTTATGAAAATTATATTGATACTGTATTTAATATTTTGCAGCATTTGTTATTCAACATTGTTTTATGATTGCCTCAGGTAGATTCATATAGATCTAAGTTACTCATTTTAAGAGCTGTTTTGTATATTAACATATAACTATATCACCATTTTAAAATTCATTCCTGGAAAAGTGAGAATATTGGTTGTGTCTTAGCTCAGGCTGCGATAACAAAATGCCATAAACTGGATAACTTAACAACAGAAATTTATTTCTCATGGTATTTCTCTGAATGTTGAAAGTCTGAGATCAAGGTGCCAGTATGGTTGGGTTCTGGTGTGAGCCCACTTTTAGGTTGCAGACTACTGACATCTCATTTTATCCTCACAGGGTGGAAAGACAGCAGGAGAGTTATCTGGGGGTCCCTTTTTTAAGGGCACTAATCTCATTCATGAGGCCTCCACCGTCACTGTCTCATGACCCCATCCATAGGCCCCGCCTCCTGATATCACCGTGGAGATTAGATTTCAACATATGCGTTTGAGGAGGACCCACACATTCAGTATTTAACATTCTGCTCCTGGCTCTCCACAGTTCATGTCTTCACATGCAGAATGCATTATTTCCATCCCAGTAGCCTCAAAAGTCTTAACTTGTTCTAGCATTGGTTCTCAAGTCTAAAGTCCAAAGTCTTATCTAACTATCATATAAATCAGATATGAGTGATTCTCAAGGTGTCATTCATTCAGAGACAGAACTCCTCTCCAGCTATGAACATGTAAAACCAAATATTAGGTTGGTGCAAAAGTAATTGTGATTTTTGCCACTTTTGATGGCAAAAAACACAATTACTTTTGCACCAGCCTAATAAGTTGTGTACCTCCAAACTATAGTAGTGGGACAGATGTAGAATAGATATTCCCATTTCAGAAGCAAAGGAATAGGAAAGAAGAAAAGAGTGACAGCTTTTAAGTAAGTCCAAAACCTAGCAAGTCAAATCTATATCTCAGGGCTGGAGAATAATCCTCCTGTGCTTGATGCTGTGCACTCCAGGCCCACTGGGGCAGAGGTCCCATTTTCCAGACCCAGTAGACTTGAGATATTGCTGCCAAATTTGGGTCTCAATCCCAGGGTTCTGCTGGGCAGGCACCAAACCTCCAAAGCTCCTCCCAGTCCTACCCCTACACCTTTGGAGGTAATCTAACTTGTTGAAAATGAGGCAATTCTTCCTCCACCCTTTGCAACATGGGATGAAGCCCTGATGATCTCTGAATCACTTTTTTGTGGTCATTCTTCCCTTGTCTTGAAGAATAGAACATGTTTGCAGCTGAAAAGTTTTATGGTCTTCCCGGTAAAATCCAAAAAGTCTGACAACATATCTTCATTCCTTCCCATATCCTTCCCATTCAGTTCAAACTGGGAGTTTTCCTGCTGAGGTAGCTAATTCAGTCCATGCTTCACACCATACTAATCTCCTTATCAAATGGTGGCTTGGTAATACTCTTAGTGTTCTCTTTTAAACATGCGTTCTCATTTTGTGCAATATGGATTGGCTGAGAATTTTCCAAGCTCATAAGTTCTAGTTTCTTGTTTGATAAGTCCCTCTTCACATCATTTCTCTCTTCTCCGTTTTACTAAACAGTCAGGAGGAACAAAGCCACACCTTCAATACTTTGCTTAGAAATATCCTCCTCTAAATATCCAACTTCATTGCTCACGAGTCCCAGCTTCCACAAAACACTAATAATATGAACACAATTCAGCCAAATTGTTTGCTGCTTAATAACGAGAATTGCCTGTTCTCCATTGCACAAGATGGAGAAAAGGACAGTGAAATTTACAGTGTTAATGAGGATAATAACATGCTTTTACTGCAGTCTGAGAATTCATCAAAATGGCCTTCACTATCCATATTTCTACTAACACTCTGTCCATGATTACATATGTATTCTTTAAGAAGATGGAAGCTTTCTCTGCAGCTCTTCTCTTTCCTTTCTGAGCCCTAACCAAATCACCTTTAAAAGTCCCTTCATGACAATCTTGGTTTCTTCTAGATGTACTTCACAACTCTTGGTTAGTTCCAAAGCTGCTTTCACATTGTTAGGTATTTGGTATAGCAGCACCCCACTTCTTAGTACCAATTTCTATCTTAGTTTGGGCTGCTATAATAAAATACCATATATAGGTGGCTTATCAATAAGAGACATTTATTTCTCACAGTTCTGGAGGCTGGAAAGTTCAAGATCAAGGTGATGGCCTATTTGGTGTCTGATGAGGGCCTGCTTCCTGGTTGCAAATGACTATCTACTTTCCATGTCCTCACATGGAGAGAAGAAGAACCAGCTCTCTGGCCTCTTCCTGTAAGAGTACTAATCCCATTCATAAGGGCTCTGCTCTTGTTACCTCTGAAAGGCCCTATCTCCAAATATCATTACATTTGGGATTACATTTCAGCATATGAATTTGAGGGGGACATAAGCATTCAGTCCATAACAGATTGTTTCCAATTTAAGGTATTAAATATACTGTAATTAGTGTCTTCATATACAGGTTTGAGTTTCTCTAGTGTATAAATATAAAAATGGAATTTGTCATAGGTTATGTGTATTGTGAACTACATGTAGTCAATATTGTTCTTCAAAGTGATTTCTCAATGTATATTCCTACCATTAATGTGAGGAGTTTTTAATTTACCCAAATACTCTTCCAAAATTGATATTGTATGACTTTTTAACTGTGGAAAATTTGGATGTGGAATACTTTTTTATCCACATTTCTCTGTTTAATAATTCTGAGCATCTATTCATTTAATTTGCAGTATTTATATTTTCCTCTTTTATGAACTGCCTCCAAATTTGTTTGCCAATTTTTCTATTAGGTTTTTATGTTGTTAAATTGCAATCTGTTACTTATTATTATGGATAATATTCCTTTGTATCTTCCAGTATGATTCTCTATTTTTCTTTTATTTATGGTTTCCTTATTTGCTCAAAAGTTTTTAATAAACTAAACTATATAAAAAGAGCTTTTCTTTTTGAGCTTGATCTTGTAGTAAGAAATCCTTTTCTGTTCTGAAGCTATAGTCTACAATTTTATGACAGTCTTAGAATTTGTAACTTTTTTTAATTCATTTTTTGAGTTTACTTTTGCAAGTATTATCACTTGGAGGTGTAGTTTTTTATATATAAGTGCAAATATCTCAACACCATTTTTGAGTAGTCTGTCATTCCTAAATGATAAAGATGCATACTCTAATTTAAGCCAGGATTGCATAAATGCCTGAGAAACCTCAGCTCTCTGAGAGTTTTATTATTTTGATCTACATATCTGTTCCCATGCCATTGCCTAATTATTATGATTCTATATGATTAATAGAACAAATGCTCCCACTTATTTTTATTTTCAGACATGTCTTGATTATACTTTGCCTTTCAGTCTTCCATGTAAGTTTTAGAATTCATTTCTTAAGTTCCATGAATGATTCAATTAGAATTTTTACTGCAATCACATTGAATTTATAAAATAATTTAGGACAGTTAAGATTTTGGTCTTCCCACTTGAGAAAATAACCTAACTCTGTATTCAGGTCTTATTTTATGGTTTTTGATAAAGTTTTGTAGTATTTCTATAAAGTTCTTATACAACTTTTGTTATAAATATTACCAGTTACTGTTTTGGTTTTACTATTGATTTGAATTATGCCTTTATTTCTCTTATATATTCAAATTCGTTATTGCTAGCATATTAGAAGTATACGATATTTTAAAGCTTAAACTGACATCCCTCTTGAGCTCCCTCTAATACTTATCACTGAATCTCTTGGAATTTTTATGTAAATAACCATATCATTTGTAAATAGTAAACTTTGTGTTTCCTTTTCCAATATTTATTTTTTTCTAATTTTGATGCAGTGGCTGCAAAATTAATAATTTTGAATGTTGGGTATATAGACTTTATTGTTTTCTTCTTATCATTAATAGGAATGCTGTAAAATTAACCATTCTACAAATATTTGTGTACCTAGTATGTGCCAAGCATTTCTACAACAATGAACGAAACAGACAAAAGTGTCTACCTTCATCAAATTTGTTGGCTACTTGGTTAGACAAACAAACAGGTAAAACTTGTAGTATGACTAGTGGTGATACATTATATGGCGATAAGTTAAACAGGAAAAGGTAACAGGCCATACTGGGGATGGGGTGAGGGAGTTCATTTCTAAATAAGACGGTCAGGAAGGTTTCAAGGAGAATGTAACATTTCAGTAAATACTTGAAGGAGTGAAACCCTAAGTGTGGAACAAGTGCAAAGGTCTTGACGCCTAATTGTACCAAGCATGGCTGAGGAGCAGCAAGGAGGCCATTGTGATTGAAGCAGAGAAAAGGAGATACATTCAGGGGAGTAACAAAAAAGCAGACTGTAAGAACTTCACTCCGAATAAGATGGTAAGCCACTGGAAGATTTGGATTAGATTTGAATGGAAGAGTCTTTGCTGAAATTATCTGACTTAGGTTTGAAAGGCTCATACTGGCTGCTGTCTTGAGAACAGAATAAAATGGAATTGTAATAGAAGGAGACAGGAAGTGGTAGAAACAGAAAATGGGTGGGGGATACCAGTTTAGAAATCTTAAATTTGCTGATCTGCTGATGTGACATCCAAATGAAATAGAGGAGTCAAGGATGAGTCCAGGGTTTTTTGGTGTGAATAATGAGAAGGATGAGGCTTTTCATTCACTAAAATTGGGAAAACTGTGGGAAGAACACTTTTTTGGGAAAAGATAATGAGGGCAGATTAGAGCATGTTAAGTTTGAGAAAGCCAAGTGAAGATATTAAGTAGCTGGATATATGCATCCTGAATTCAGGAAAATTATCTTCACTGGGCATGTAAATTTGAGAATTTTGTACAGAAAGCTGGTAGACCCAAAAAAGTCTCAATGAGTTCATCAAAGAAGTGATAGAGAAGAAAGAACACTGTGGCCATTCAAAATTTGGAAGCGAGGAAGATGAAAAGGAAACAAGAAAGTAGACTGCAAAGAAATGATGAGAAAGACAGGTGAGTGTGGTGCCCAGGAGGCGAGAGAAGGAAGTATTTCAAAGAGGGTGGAGTTAAAATAGTCAGTTTGGACTACTATAGACAAAGTGTCATAGTTGGGTAGCTTAAAAACAATGTAAATTTGTTTCTCACAGTTTTGGTGGCTGGGAAGTCCCAGATCAAGGTGGTGGCCTATTTGGTGTCTGGTGAGGGCCTGCTTCCTAGTTGTAGAAGATTGTCTTTCTGTATCCTCACATGGTGGGGAAAAGCAATCCAGTTCTCTGGCCTCTTCTTATAAGGGCCCTAATCCCATTCATGAGCGCTCAACTGTCATGAGCTAATTACCTCCCAAAGGCCCCAGCTTTTAATACCATCACAATGGGGGTTTGGAGTTCAACAAATAGATTTTGGAGGGGCAACTTCAGTCCGTTGTAGTGTAAAATGCTGTTGGCCCAGAAGGAGATGGCAAAATAACTCTGGGACTTAATAATATGGGGACATTGAGATGTCTACAAAATCTGTTTCATTAGAGGGTTAGGGCAGTCCACTCATTTTTGTAATTGATGTAATCTTAAATTTAATTATTGAGTGTATCTATACAGAGAAATGTACTTTTATTTTAGCCAGGTCATTAAGTTCAGCATCCTATTTTACCAATTTCAGTTCTTGTTTCTTACATTCTACTCCTTCCCTCTAATTTTTTCTTCTGACTGAAGTAGGTTCCAGCAAATATTTGAGTAATCTACTCAGTGAGTTTATCAGAAATAATCTTCACTCTTGAATTTTTATTTAGCTGCATATAAAATTGTAGGATGATTATTATTCCTCAGCACTTGGAACACATTACTCCATTGCCCACTGTCTTCAGCATTTAATATTGCTCATGGAAAGTCCACTGTCAATCAAAGTATTACTTGTGTGTGGGTAATTCTTTATCGTCTAGATGTGTTTTTACTATTTTGTGTAGAAGTGTAGATTTATTTTTATTTTTATTCATCCTACTCAGCATGTGGCATACTCCTTTATGTGAGGCTTTGTTCTGTTTTGTTTTCTTCCAATTGTAGGGAGTTCTTGGCCAATTTTCCATAAATATTATGACTTTCCTGACAATCCATTATTTCTCCTCTTATGAAGAAAATCTTGTTGGGTGTATATTGGGACCTTTCAATGTTACTGGTCTACTTATCTCAATTCTCTTTTCATGTTTTAGCTTTTTATCACTCTTTGCTGAATTCTGAGTATATTCCTTGGCACCATCTTTGGGATTGTTTGGGAAAGAGCTGATTATGTGTAAATCTTTTAATAGCTATTTGTGTTTGTTTTTACATTCCCATTATGTCTTTTCTTATTTCATATTTGCCAATTTTGTTTTATAATTTACATTATTTTATTATTTGTTTTTAATTGACAAATAATAATTGTACATATTCATGGGGTACATAATGATGTTCCAGTACATAAAATGTAGAGTGATAAGGTCAGGGTCATTAGCATATTCATCATCTCAAACATTTATCATTACTCTGTTGGGAATTTTTGATATCCTCCTTCCAGCTATTTGAAACTATATATTATTGTTAACTTTAATCATCCTACAGTGATGTAGAACACTAGAACTTATTTCTCCTATCTAGCTGCCATTTTATGTCCCTTAAAAAATGTGTCCATATCCCTCCTTTACTCCTACCCTTCGCAGCCTCTGGTATGCTATGCCCTTCTTTTTACTTCTATGAAATCAGTGTTTTTTAAACTTCTACATATGAGTGAGAATATGTGGTATTTAACTTTCTGTTCCTTGCTTATTTCACTTAATATAATGTCTCCCAGTTCCATCCCTGTTGCTATGAATGACAGGGTATCATTCTTTTTAATGGCTAAATTAGTATTCCATGATGTATATATACCGCATTTTCTTTATTCATTAATCTATTTTTGGACACCTCGGTTTTGGACACCTTGGCTATCGTGAATAGTGCTGCAATAAACCTGGAGGTGCAAGTATCCAAAAGGCATCCAGATTGGAAAAGGGGAAGTCAGATATGTTTTCTAATTTATTGTTCTCCCATTTAAATTGTATTCTTTTCTTTATCACATTGTTTATCTTAAATATATATTTGTTAAACTAATTTTAGGTGATTCTGTTATTACCACTTGATCAGGAATATATTAATCTCCTAATTGTTGGTTGTCTGTTTTCTGGTGTTAATATGGATTTTTGCTTTCAGGTAACACATTGAGTGAGAGATGTATTTCTTACTGTCACTTACTCTTCATAATGTAATGCTTTTCATTTGTTTCCACTAATCCCCTTAAGACCCTTAGTCTTGAAGCAGCTCTTTTATCAGTATCTCAGGATTCCCTGCCATCTGGCAGTGATTTTGGAAAATTCCCTGACGCAGTCACTGAACAAATAAGCTGATTGGCTGAAGTCTAATCTGGATGGCTTTTTCTGCATCCTACCCTTTCTGCAGCTAGGCATTACTGAATAGCAGAAATTATTTTTTCAGTACTTTTTTGTGAATGGCACAATCACAGCCCCTGATTCTATGCAGGCAACCTGGAATCAGACTCCCACTCCTCCTAGGGGAGCATCTGACACCTCACTGGAGTGTGGGACCTTTGCCCGCTTCTGTTTCAGTATCTGAATTGCAGAATGACTGTGGCTTTAGACCCCATTTACCTACCTCTGTGGTTTTCTGCTCTGTTTCTGGTCAAAAAATGTGGTTATCTGGTTTTCAAGAACACAGTATTTTTTAAAGTGTTTATCATTGTATTCAGAACCGAAAATATCATTTTAAAATAATGAGCTCATAATGCCAAAATAACCTGAAGCACTTTATAGTTTTAATAAGTACTGCTCTCAGCCACACATTTGACAATGTATGTGTATGATTTACATACATGACATATTTATGAAAAACATCATTCAGTAGATTGCATTACTTTTTCTAAGAGTTCATGCTAAATCTGATACTACCCTAAGATGAAACTTTTTATTTTAATCCTCAGCACAGTCTTAGATCAGGATTGGTCCTATAAATAGGTAGCAACTCATTTGGCCTTATTTGTAAGATCACAGATAGGACACTCTGTATCCCACTATTTATTTTATCTGCCATAATATATAAATTCCACCAGAGTAATTCCCCTGAATTTGATGACTTTTATTTTCCCCCGAGTCTCTATTAAATAACAATAAATTTGGGCGATGGAGGAAGAGAAGCTAATGCCTTTGCAACACTGACACCTAACAGAAAATAAGGCCCTTTGGTAATGTTATTAAGGTTAGGCCTCTGGAGGATGAGTCAAAAGTGCCAAAAAGGATATTGAGTGTTTCAAAGGAAGTGAGAGAGGGCCAAGAATAAACTTGATCTTCCTCATACTCTTATATAGTTAGAAACCATGCAACAATCATTTATAAAGCTCAGTTTATCTTACTGTAAACATTAGTGGAAAAACGAGTTACATACACCCTCTGTAATCACTGAATGGTGTCCATAAAAAAGGCAGACTTAATCATTCTTGAGTAAAGAAGGAAGTTAAAAATAAATTTTCAAACCTTATCATATTTACTTTACCAACAATCTTGATTACATGGCAACTTTGTTGCTATAATTTTATGCAGCAGATCATGGTAGATGTTCCTCCCCAAAGTTTTTAGTACATTCTTCTAAAAAGTTTTCCTGAGAACTTTTAGTTTGACTTCTCAAGCTTCCTTGTTTTACCTTTTCTTAAATTATCTCCCTCCTCCCTTAGTGAAATGAGCCTTCCTTCAGCATAGGTAACTTATCCTTACTGCTTTTTTCATACCCAATTTTTTTTTTTAATCTCTTTCAGCCAGTTGGGTCCTGAAGTAGCTGAAATGCGAAAAAGGCAGCAGTCCCAAAATGAAGGAACACCTGCTGTGTCTCAAGCGCCTGGAAACCAGAGGCCCAACAACACCTGTTGCTTTTGTTGGTGCTGTTGTTGCAGCTGCTCCTGGTATGTCATGTTACCTGTAGGATGCCACACCCAGGCTTGGCAGGCACTAGCGTGAACAGGCATGCCAAGTCTCAGAACTGTAGAAACTTCTCAACATGTCTTTTTTTGTTCTTTCTTTGCAAGTAGGACTTATTGAAGTCTATCATTGGTTTAATGCAAACACTTCCACAAAGAAAACATATAATATTTTCCCCAAATCTACATTTAAATTGATAATAAGGTAAAAAAAAAAAAAAAAAAAAAAAAGGTGTGTTTTATATCATGTTTTTCTCCATCTATGCTTCTTAAAGATTTGGGTGAAAATAAGATTTTAGTTACATAGGTATTTATCAATAAGCAATGTTCTCCAATGTTACAGTCAAGAACATTAAAATAACATCTAGTAACACTGCATGTAGTATTGAATGTGTGTGTGTGTGTGTGTGTTTAGTTCTCTGCCTCTACTTGATAGGGTGTTGAGCATTCAGCTGCATGACCAGATAACTGTAAGTCAGGGTAACAACCTCTGCCCAGAATTCCTGCCAATAAGGACAGAGGGAAAAGAGTCACTGACTCACAACCACCTATCTAAAAGGTCAGTGGCTGTGCTTGGAATGAAGTCCAACTCAGTTCATTGAAAAATCCTGAAATTAGAGCCAGAGAACCTACTTCCCATTGCAGTGTTATCACTGGCAGGCTCTGGGATATCATGCAAACTCATAATCTCTGTTCTTTGATTTCCTCATTGGCAAAATGATGAAGAATTAGACAAGCTAATTCCCAAGGTGCCGTCTAATGCTAAATGCCCATGACCCAGGGAACTCAGAGAACCTGCTCGAGTTCCAGATTCATAAAGTGCCTAACATTTATGCAGGTGAGATTCTTCAAGGGGATGCTAGACTTTTTGAACCATATATTTTAGAGTCTTTTAAAATCCAGTTTACAAGTGGATCTTCTAGCCCAACAGTGGTCTTCTGGGTCTCCCCAGACTAATTCAGAACCTAAAGAAAGGCCCCTATGTTGGAGTCATCTCTCTGTGTATTATCTCTACAGTTTCCCAACGTATGTTGAGGTGGTTTTTTTTGTTGTTTCTTTTTTTGTTTTTTTAAATGGCAAAACGTTGTATCACTGGGGCCAAAATAGAAGGTAAAGAGGGCTGTACTAGAGTGGTACCTTGGTGATGAACAAGCTCCATCCACTCTAGAAAACTCCAGTTCCAGAAAAACATCAGATATTGCAGTAATCTGGAAAGCTTAACTAGTTTTTATAAATATCAATATTGCTTCCCAGATGATGATTCTTTGTTACAGAAAGTCATACTGTATTAGTCCATTTTTATACTGCTATAAAGAAGTACCCGAGACTGGGTAATTTATAAAGAAAAAGAGGTTTAATGGACTCACAGATCCACAGGGCTGGGGAGGCCTCACAATCATGGCAGAAGGTAAAGGAGGATCAAAGGCACATCTTACATGGTGGCAGGCAAGAGTGCGTGTGCAGGGGAACTGCCCTTTATGAAACCATCAGAACTCATGAGATTTATTCACTGTCATGAGGACAGCATGGGAAAAAACCATCCCCATGATTCAATTACCTCCCACCGCATCCTTCCCATGACAGATGGGATTGTGAGAGCTACAATTCAAATGGGATTTGGGTGGGGATGCAGCCAAATCACATCATATACATAATTAGTTTTATTTCATTCTTAAGCCTTAATAATTTAAGATAGAGGAAGCAGAGTTTGAGATGAAGTAAATATTTCAGTCATAGTTGTGTAATCTTTTTCTGTGTCATGCCTGAAGAGATTATCTAGCTCTGGTCTTAATCTGTGAAGTACCATGTAGTGACTTACTATAGTGGTTCTGAAGTCAGACTGCCGGACTTCAAATCTTATCCTCACCCATCTCTATCTGCATGACCTTCAGCAAGTTAGTTAAATGCCAGTAATAAAAATCCCTGCCTCATAAGGTCATTGTAAAATTAAATGAGATAAAATACATAGCAAGCCGAGAACTGTGTCTGATACATAGTAAGCATTTAATAAGAGTTAGCTCTCTGGGCTATGGAGCACTTCATATTGAAAAATAAAGATCACTTTAAAGAGGAACTGGCTTGAAATAATGCTTTAAAAAAAGATCAGTTTGTAGCTATAACACAAAAATTACCTTGGAAAAGAAAGCTATTTTATTTTAAATTCTGTATAAAACATCACCAATATATTGTTACACAAGGTTGAGGAATAGACTTCTATTGCTCATTTGCACTATACCAGGTTCGTGTAATCAGTATATAATTTTCCTTAGCTGCCAAAACTTATTTCTGAATTGCTTTGAGATTAAAACACCAGAACAGATAGAATACTGAAATTTCTTTGTGCTATATGTATTAGCTGCCATATATTTAGTGAGATTTGCTTTTATCAAGTTTTAAAGGACATATTAAATAACAGAACATTTAACATTAACACATGAGCATGAGATTATTGCAGTACACAGACAATGGGTGAAGAAAAAAACAACTTTTGGAAGCTGCATCAACTCTCTACACCTCTAGAGTGGATCCCCAAACATTGGGTACATTGGCTCCATGCTCTGTTAGCTCTAGACTAGCAATACCCTTGTCAGGAACTGCATTTGTTGTCAATGAACATTGGATGCCTAAGTCTAGGCCGTAAAATGTACAGTCTGTAAATTTATAAGTCCTTCTGTATATGATAAATGATAGATAATTTCTAATAATTATAAACCACTTGATTATTATGTATTTATTTATATTTGAGACAAAATCTGCTCTGTCATGTAGGCTTGATTGCAGTGGCACAATCACAGCTCACTGCAAGCTCCATCTCCTGGGCTCAAATGATCCTCCCTCCTCTGCCTCCCCAGTAGCTGGGACTACAGGTGCATGCACCACACTTGGCTAATTTTTTTTTTTTTTTTTTTTTTTAAGTGGAGTCAGTGTCTTGCTATGTTGCTTGGGCTGGTCTTGAACTCCTGGGCTCAAGCAATCCTCATGCCTCAACCTCTCAAAGTGCTGAGATTTACAGGCATGAGCCACTGTGCCTGGCCACTTAATGTTTTTTAAAAGGATAAAAGTTAAAGTTCCTTGAACTATGGATTTTAATTATGACTATATTGTCTTACTACAAATGAAAATGTCCTTTACCCATATGTTTTTAAACTTCAGGTTTATAAAAGAAAATTTTATAAATTATTTTTGTACTTCAGGTTTATAAAAGAAAATTATAAAAGCTTTTTGGAGTAAAAAGAAAAAGAAATAAATGTTCTTCAGATTTTCCAGGCTAGGTCAAAGGAGCAGAACAAAAAGAAACACTAAAAATGTAATTTAGGGACTAAAAAAAAAAGTTAGAAATCAAAATATGAAGTAACTGTCATTCGTCAATGGGAGCAGTTGTCATGTGGCTGAATTTACTTCCTTTTAAGGAAACAGAGTGGTAGGAAAAATTTCTATATCTAGTAATAAATACAAATACCTCACCCTAAGCATCATGTTATGGGTTTTTTAACAATGTAACATTTTCCTCAAATTTGCACTTCTCATTCATATTTCATTGTCAGCTCTTCTCTCATTTTTAAATTGATTCCTGTCTTTATAACATTACCACCACATTTTTGGAGGGGAGGATACAGAGAGTAAGTACATAACTGCTGAATTGTTCCCCAGTTTCTTTGAAAATTCTAAACTGTTTAGACAGCCTTCATAGTGACTGATCCATTCTCTATCTCTGTCATAGAGGCACTTTCTCCCCCACCACATCAGTCTCTCTCCTTATCTCCCTTTTCTCCTCATAGCCCTTGCAATTAAAGAAGAGAAAACAGGAGGATGAGGTTTAGAACCATTAACATCCTTAAATACGTAAGCAATGGATACCCAAATCCAGGGCGTAAAATGGACAATCTGTAAACATGTAAGACCTTCTACTCATGGGACTAAGCTAGGGTGAAGAGACCATTTTGTCAAGACCATTTGTCTACGGGTTCAATGTTGACACTGACAAGTGGAATGTCTTGTTTCTTCAGATAGTAACCTTCTTCCCTTTTCTTTATAAGAAAGAAATCTTTGAAAGATACTGAAGGCTTCTCTCAAACTGCCTTCAGTCAGGACAGTGTGAAGCAGTGAGGTTGTTCAGATGCTCACATGTGAGATAACACATGTAAAAATGCAGGGCAGACTAGAAACTGCTGTGTGCTTACAAAAAGGAGGGGCATCAAAAATGGCCATAGAGCTTTCAAAGTTTATTATGAGCTTAAAGCTCATTTTCAAATTGTCCTACGAACTCTCTTGCAACATCATTCAGTGGTTGCATTAAAATAACCCATGCTACTTTTTCACATAAAATCTTCAGGTACTAATTCCTCTTTTAATACTGGATGCTTCTGTGAGTGTCCCATCAAGCAAAACAGGGTTCCCTGTGTAAAAATTAGAACTCCAGAGACCTCAGCTACCATCTCTCCAAAATGTTTTCGTTGCCCTCTGCTTGGCACATCATGGTGGTGAGTTGATGGCTGTGGAGAGGAGAATAATGAAATATCACTAGCCATAGCCCTGGCTCCAGCTTGCAGTTACCAAGAGAATGGTTCTGTCTTTAGCTACTTTATAAATTAGACTTAGGTATAAGCTTTCATTTGAAAAAACAACAACAACAACAGCAACAACAAACAATGTTTGGAAAATGTTGTATCTATTTTTACAGGTAAGGAAACTGATGGCTTGCTGATGTCAGTAGACCCATTAGGGATTGAAGTGGAACTGAGATGCAGGCCTCTGAATGTCTAGTCCGTTGTTTGGTTCATTTTAACGGGACACTTCCAAACTTTTCGTTTCCAGGTTTGATATGAGCCATTTCCAAATACGACTCTCCCAGTTGAATTCACAATCTCATGCACTCCTGGGTATTGCCCGTGAGATTTGGCCCACTGCACTGGACTCTTCTCAGGAGAGATTGGTCACAGACTGAATTTAGTAAATTAACTAGCCTTTGGAAAGCTAAAATTGTCTCTCTTTTGGATACATTGGTTCCCAGAGTTTCCAGACCATGGGATGGATCTCACTAAGTAAATGTTAAGTGCTTCATAAATATGCTTTGGACTGTCCCTCCCTCCATTTCTAACAAGTACCATGGCCTCTATAATTCAAAACAGTGCAAAACTAATGTCCTATTTTATCCTCTGATGCTGTCACACTTTAGCTCTCTGCCAAAGGAAATACTAAGGCACATGCTTTAAAAGTCAAAGGATATTTTTTGAAAGGAAAAACAAAAAGCCATGCCTGCACCATGGTAAAGAAACCACACCCTGGAAATAAAACTCCTCACACATGCAAGGTGAATCATTTCATCTGAGGCACCAGGGAATACATGGTCTCCTCTGTGCCTGTCACCCTCGGAGAGCTGATTCATCTCACATGGCAGAATATGTTAATCCTGCAGAGTAACTCACACTGCACAGGATTTCCAGAGTACTTGTAAACAGACCGTCCTACATACCACTTACAAAGAAGCAATACAGAAGTCTCCAGTTTGGAAACTCCATCTGGCCATGGCATGGGTACATGTCCTCAGTGTTTTTATCAGTTATATCAACTTTACACAATCAAAAGATATCTATCAAAATGAACCCAAGTTTCTCAGGCCATATACACAAAACCAGAGTGGACAATAGGACTATAGACTGAATGAGAGTTGATGGTAGAAGGAGCCTCACTCTGGTGAAGAAATCCAGAGTCCCAAGAGGACAGGAGGAAGAAACTGTAGATAAAGAGGTGGCAGGTGCATTTGGTGACAGGGCTGTGCACGGTGAGATCTGCTGACCCCAGATACCCCAGTCAGCTTCAAGGTTCAGACCCAGACAAAAAATCCAAATTTCAACCAAAGCTGACTCACCCTACGTGGCATTGTGGTGAGGACTATCTATGTCTGGATGGGCCAGGAGGTACCAGAGCTTCAGGGATGACGTTGGTCGTGGGCTGGTGCTGTTCATACCCTCTGCCCTAGAAAAGGCTGAACACATGAAAGGTCAGAGTTTGACTCACCAACCCACTGAACCATTTTTTATACGAGTGATACTCCTGTCTGCCTCATGTTTTTGTTTTTTAGGTTAATACCTTCAGTAAAAATTATAGTACATAGATCTTGTATTTGAATTCACAAAGCTCAATATTGGTCATTGCTGCCAGGCATTTTTGTAAACAGGTAACTGAAGTTTCATGCATTAAAATAGCAAAAAATAGGCCAGGCATGGTGACTTATGCCTGTAATCCTAGCCCTTTGGGAGGCCGAGGTGGGTGGATCATGAGGTCAGGAGTTCGAGACCAGCCTGACCAACATGGTGAAATTCCGTCTCTACTAAAAATACAAACATTAGCTGGTGTGGTGGTGTGTCCCTGTAATCCCAGCTACTCAGGAGGCTGAGGCAGGAGAATCGCTTGAACTTGGGAGGCTGAGGCTGCAGTGAGCCAATATCGCGCCACTGCACTCCAGCCTGGGTTACAAAGAGAGACTCTGTCTCCAAAAAAATCAAAAATTAAAAATAAATAAATAAATAAATAATATATATATATATATGTATATGTATATAAATACATTTTGGCTTACATTATTTGGCCAATATTAGTAGGCATTTAACATTTGTTGAATGGGTGATAGATTTGGATTTGCCATTTGAGCCTACTTTATGAAATATAAAAACTTGTGTCACATAAATTCTTTTCAAAAATTACAGGCACATTCTCCCAGGTCACCAGATTTTTTTTATGCACCATTTTTCTTCATGCACCCGTGTGTGTGTGTGTGTGTGTGTGTGTGTGTGTGTGTTTTAAAGGTAGTAGTACTAATTAGTAGTACAGAGGGGCATGAATTTGGGGAGGGAGCACTAAATCTGTTTAGTATTTGTGGGATATAAAATCAAGAAGAACAAAATAGAAGACTAGGGAGATAGGCAATGACAAATAATCAAATATCTTTTACACCTCATTAAGGAGTTTACACCTTTTTAGAGATGGGAAGCAATTGAAGAGTTTTAAGTAAGGAGGGGACAAAGTCCATTTTATATTTTAAGTATTCTCCTGAGGGAATGGAAAATGTTTGGAAGGAAAATACAAAAAGTAAGGGGGATGTTAAGAGACTTTTATAATAGCCTTGGTGAGACATGGTGAGGCCCAACATAAGGAGACAATAAAAGGGATGGAGAGAAGTGCATTTTCAAGAAAAAATTAGGATATACTGCCAAGAATTAGTGATAGACGAGAAAGAGAAGGATGACTCCATATTGCTTGCATGAGTAGCTGGGTTGCTGGTGATCCCATCAAATGAGAGGACATTGCAATAGGAAGTTACTTAGGCCAAGGATACAAAGATGAGTTCAACTTGCTCTGATTGAGGTATCCAAGAGTTAGTTGTATAAATGAATTTGAAGCTTGCAAGGCAAGCATGGATGAAATATGACAATCTGGGACTCATCAGTTGCAAGAGATTAGAATGATTGGCTCTGGTGAGTATTCCAGGGTGAAAAGCAGGGAGCTACAGACAGAAACCTCAGGACGCACCACATTTAAAGAACAATGGAGGAGTGAGAGAGTTGCAAACACAGAACATGGAGAAGAGGTGATGTGAAAAATGACGCAAAATGCAGCAAGGGGGCCAGGCACAGTGGCCCACAACTATAATCCTAGCACTTTGGGAGGACATGGCAGGAGGAAAGCTTGAACCCAGGAGTTCGAGACCAGCCTAGGCAACATAGTGAGTCCCCATCTCTACAAAAAAATTTAAAAATTAGCCGAGTGTGGTAGTACACACCTGTAGTCGTCCCAGCTACTCAGGAGAGTGATGTAAGAGGATGACTCGAGCCCAAGAGTTGAGGCTGCAGTGAGCCATGATCACATGACTGCACTCCAGCCTGAGTGAGACCCTGTCTCAGAGAAATAAAATAAAACACAGCAAGGGACTGTTACAGAAGCCAAAAGAATTGAGAGTTTCACAAAGGGAAGTCTGAGGTTGCACATACACCAGGGAAGTCCAATACAATAAGAATCATAAAACATTTAGTGATTTGACCAACCAGGGGGGCCCTTTGGTGAACTTTGAGAGAACCAAGCTTCCCTGTAAGATGTGCAACAAGGAAGAACTTGGAGAAAGAAAAGCTCCTGACAGAGAAAATGAGTGAGCCCCTCTTTAAAGGCTCTGAGACCCCATATGCTCCTCCTTCAGGGTGAAGGTTTGCTTTGAGAGAAGTTGGAGTTTCCTTTCTGACTCATTCAAAGCAAATTATTCATTTTCCAAGGCAATATGAAATTCACCCATTCCAAATCCAAGTCAGCTTTATTAGCTACCCGGACAATATTTAAGAACTTCCTCCAGAAAATTCCAATCAATAATGCAAAAATGAGGTTGACTTCTTTGCTACCCTTATTTATAAAATTTCATAGTTGTGTTACACCTGATTAAATTAAGTATTAGCCCTACTTTTGCTTCTCCCATTAAAATTCTTCATTATTTCTTATGGGCCTAACCTATTGTCTTTCATGGTCTAGGTGTGGTAGACCTATTACAATCTGCCTGCTATTTTAGCACATGATTCAAGAATTACTTGTTCTGTTTTTGTCAGATAAGACAATCAAATTCACTTTTTGTGAAAATGAAATTGATTTTGTAATTCTGCTGCACTGGGTGCTATAAATTATAGGATGTATAAATGCTATAAAATCCATATCTTTGTTTCAGGTTTTAATATATTATGTATTAATGTACATCTTTTTGCATGGGAACATCTGTTCCTAAGTGAAACACAAATTTCTGTCACTGACACTTTGTGTATAAAGTGATATACATTTTTTTTTTTTTGAGAGAGAGAGTCTTGCTTTGTCACCCAGGCTGGAGTGCAGTGGTGCAGTCTCGGCCCACTGCAACCTCTGCCTGCCAGGTTCAAGCGATTCTCCTGCCTCAGCTTCCCCAGTAGCTGGGACTACAGGCGCACACCACCATACCTGGCTAATTTTTTTTTTTATTTTTAGCGGAGACAGGGTTTCACCATGTTGGCCAGGCTAGTCTCAAACTCGTGACCTCAGGATCTGCCTGCCTCAGCCTCCCAAATTGCTGGGATTACAGGTGTGAGCCACTGCTCCCAGCCAAAGCAATATAGATTATTTAAAAATACAGAGCCATTTAACTGCCAATTCCATAGTAATAGTGGAACAGTAACTTTAAGTGTTTCGTTCTAGAAGTAGTCTTGCCGTATTTGACAATTACATACAAATTCCAATGGCATGTCTTCCTCAGAAAGCTGACTTTCAAGAGGCTATATGGGATAAGGAAAGACTAGTGGCACTGGAATTTTACAGACCTGGGTACATTCCAGTTTTATCACATGTAACTATGAAACCTTTGGCAAGTTACTTACTACCTCTGAGTCTGTTTCTTCCTCAGTAAAGTGAGATTACTAATGTACATAAATTCCTGCATAATCCTTTATTGATAGGTATTATTTCTGTCCCTTTACAAGTCTCAGGCCCAGAGGAATTTACCAGTCTGTGTAGGATGTGGCTATTGCAGGCTTGGCAATGCTCTGTTTGCATGTTGCCAGTGAAGGTAGCAGATGCTGTTTCTTCAGTCTCTATCACTTCGCCCTTTCTCCCCAACTCTGACATTAACCAGCACAGGTATAAGTCAGGACAGCCCTGGAGCATGCACTGCACAGCCACAGGGCTCCCAGAATGTTGTAACTTTTATGTAGCAGGGTTTTGTTTCTCTACAGATCAAGATTGTTGTCTTCCATGGTGTCTGTTCCCGAGGAAGCCCCACACATTCATCCCATACGCATTCACACACACACACACACTAACTGGAAAATGCGAGGGAAACATGGATGGCTAGATGAATGAGCAATCCTGCCAGCTATCGGATATATTTCTGAATATTCACTAACAGGGTTTTAACTTTTTCACTCTCCTTTTTATGATAGGGACCCAGCCTTCTAAAGTCAGAAGCTTGAGCTCCAACTGAACTAATGCACTTGACACAGACGATTGCATGCTATTTTAATAAGAGTAACACTGTTATTGCTCCTACCTAAATAGAAGTCCATTTGGCCTTTTCACATCTAAGATATTTGCTTTCCCGCTAAGGCATTCACTTAGTTATAAATTATAGGTAAAATTACAGTGGGTTGAAGGAATAGCTTAAAATAGGATTTTAATCAATGTTAGAACCGAGGTGTAGAAGATTCTGATGATTGGCGTGTATTTTTTATTTTTATTTTTATTTTATTTTATTTTATTTAGATGAACTCTCACTCTATAGCCCAAGCTGGAGTGCAGTGGTGCCATCTCGGCTCACTGCAACCTCCATCTCTGGGGCTCAAGCAATTCTCGTGCCTCAGTCTCCCAAGTAGCTGGGGCTACACGTACGCGCCACTGTGCCCAGCTAATTTTTTGTATTTTAGTAGAGACAGGGTTTTGCCATGTTGCCCAGGGTGGTCTCGAACTCCTGAGCTCAGGTGATCTGCCCACCTCGGCCTCCCAAAGTGCTGGGATTATAGGCGTGAGCTACCACGCCTGGCCTGGCATGTATTATGTATCTTTGTATTCAGACCTGTAATTCTCTTAATTTTAAGGAAAAATAGACTCTGTGCTAAATAAGAAGCTTTGGTCATCTAACTGAACATAAATGTACAGCGTAGATTTCAATTTTCACCATGTAATTGCTTGTTAAATGAAGTTGGCATTCCAGATGAAATCAATGTGTCCATGAGCCGAAAACCCAGAGCTTGGGATTTCAAATGAAAATTTAATATAGACAAAAAGAGGGAATTTTTGATACCCATCTTTTCGAATGGATGCATATATAGAAAGAAACTGGCAACAGAGAGAGAGAGAGAGAGAGAGAGAGAGAGAATCAGAGAATGAAGAAATTTGTCTTCAGTTTCCATGGGTCGAAAGAAGAAATGAACGTTTACATACCACCCGAACCGGAATTGAAATAGAAATAGTGTGGAGAATCCATTCTCAGGATGGCTCTTCGAAAACATTTTAAATAAAAAATACTTCCTACCTGTTGGTAGTTAAAACCCTTTTCTAATTTATTTGTTCTAATAATGTACGACCTAAGTTCCGTATTATCCCAGGATGAGACCGTGGAATGCAAAATGACTTCTTATTGGAAAGGATAATGACAATGATGATAACATTATGCCTACCTGTTTTTAAGACTAAAGTATTCCTAAATCAAATGACTTTTGGCTGGAGTCTATTCAGAATATTTTGTAAATATCAAAAATGAAAAATTATTGCAGTTATGCAAACGTCCCAAGATTAAGTTTATCCTCTTCAATTTCGATTATTACACTCACTGAAAAACTGAATGACTCCTTTTAGATTCCTTAGAAAGATATAATTATCAAAACTCCTTAAGTGAATGAATAGATTATTTTTCCAAATAAGGATATTTACCCACAGAAATTTTTTTCAGTTTTTGCTTTCTTCTGACTTGGTTTAAATATTGTATTTATAAAGGTAACACAGCCATCTAGTGGACAGATACTTGATAGCTGATTATTTTACTTGAGTTTAAGTTCATGAAACAAAAGCTTAAGCCAAATGAAATACTTGTTTCATGACACACGGCACATGATTACAAAATGCGGGGTGAGCCTTTAGAGGGGCCACATGGGGTATTTTTAGGCAAGTGTTTTATAACATTTCCAGACACAAATTTCTAACCACTGTCCCCATCCCCACACACCTCACTCAAAACCGTACTCTATTATAAAAATGTAGAAATGAAAGAGGTGAAGTTCAAATCATAGGTTTAACATTGAGTTTCTATGTGTCTGAAATGTTGTATGTTATGTGGTTACCAGCCCATCCTCTGGTGTCTTTTTGGCTTGGGGTTTTAGTTTTTTGGGGGAGTGGGTAGTCTTTTGTAAGCGAAACATCAGTTCTATTCTGCTTTCCTTGTTGCCCTCTCCCCAAGTTATCTTTGCTAATGAAAGAAAGTCATACTTCCTGGGACAGCCCCCCTCAGCCATAGCAACACCCTGTCTGCAGTCATTAGCGGTGTTACTTTTGTCCTTCCTCTTTCACTCTTTGCTGTCAAAACCTTCTATAACAACTCCTTTTTGTTCATCTCAAACTCCAGGGAATTGAGAAGTTACTCTTCATCAAATTCTACTGCAAACTCGGGCGTCTGGGCAACAGCTCCTATGGAGTGATAGCTGTGGGATGACGCCTTAGAGAGGGCATTTATACTCAATGCACTGGATTGTACTAGGAGGTTTATTTTTCCAAACCTTAAAGAAAAATCATTTATATAAACAATTGCAATACCACAATTAACTCTTCTATGTAAAGAGAAATGGCATTGCAGAGTGAAAATGAGCCTGAGACAGGAAGTCAGAAGATGTGAGTCCCAATCCTAGTTCTAATAAATTTGAGTTGTGGGTCCTGTGTAAGTCAACCCCGATAACTGTTTCCTTGTAAATGAAACAAGAATAACTAATAACAACTCCCCTGTTTACCTTCAAGGACCGTTGTGAGGAGGAAGTGACAAGGTAATGTATGAGGTTTTGTAATAATGGCAAAGGAAAAGTCTCTATTTACTCAGGTGGAAATAAAAAGCTCTTTGGTAAATTTGGAATCGGAATTTTAATGTGCAGCCAACTTGCCCTTCCATTCAACTACGCATCTGTAATAATATGTGCCTTTTTGTCACAAGCTTTTATTTTTTGTTTTACATCCTTATGAAGTAGGTCGTTGCCATTACTCCCATTATGAATGGTGAAAGCAAAGCATGGAAAGCTTACACCATCCTAAAGGAGGTGTATTCTACATTTGGAGTCCACCTCATCGTTTTCTTGGATAACACATACTTTGCTGCCTGTTTTAATCTCCTGGTCCAGCCCTGCAACATCTGATATGTCCATTCTGGTCTACATTTGTATCGTGCCCCTGCATGCTTTTATCCCCGCTCTGAATGAGATCGCCTTTGTCCAGGTCTCCATCTGGCAAACAACTGCCCATTTTCAACCCAATTTAATCATTACCCCTTCTGTGAAGCCTTTCTCAATTCTCTTATGGAAAAGCACAGGTACCATCAAGGGTGTCTAAGAAACCCCATATGCACAATTCTATCTGAGTTCTTAAATGCCATGTGATGTTTATTTACCAGTCTGAGCTCCTCAGTAGCAGAGCCTTTGTCTTTTTCATCTTGTATGGCCAACCCAGGGAATGTTGCATGAGCCAGTATTTCTTACACATTGGTAAAGTATTGCTAACTCCTGTAGTATTTACTGTGCTATCTTGAATGCTAAAATGAAATATTTAAAGAATAATCTACCAACTCATTTTCAGAGCGTGAAGGATGTTGATTTCATGTTCGCACCGGGAACTTTGAGGTAGAAGCTGTTAAATAAAAAGAAAAGATTGATATCACAATGTGAGACTATTTCAATATTGAATAGACTGCTTTTACCAGAGACAGTAGTTCTCTCTTGGAGCCTTGATGTCACTCTGTATGAAATTTAGACATCTTATTGATTCTTCAGTTTAATTTTTCTGTAAACATATGTGGTTTCCTGACCAGCCTCTATCCCAGAGTTACCATGGCTACTGGTAAGTTTTCATCTTCTTTGCAACCATTTTAACAGTTTTTCTTAAGAACCAATTGTTCTCCTTACAATAGAAGACTGTCTTCCAAAACAGACCCTGCGCATATCCATGATGACAGATCAGTAGATAAACTCTATAATTGGCAGCAGGTAATGTTTTGTCTCACCCCACTATCCATACTCCCCTGTAAACAGACGAACAATCCACCCCCATAGAGAGGGGGCACATTTTCTTAAGTTCTGAAATGTCCCAAGTGTTTTTCCTCCCTTTTCAAAGTCACTATTTTAAAAATCTCTAATGGGATTGTAAATGCTTCTTTTAATATATTTGGCCAAGGGTATTGGCACTTTTCTTCCATAAAGTATTTAAGGTTTGATCAGGACCCCCACTGTGTATGCGTTTAGTTCTCTTTGTGGCTTTTATTGCTTAAAACGTAGAAATGTTAGTTTTAAATGTTACATATATAAAAGTCGGTGGCGGGGGAGTGTCTCTTCTTGGAGAGATATGGGCTGAAAAGGAAAAAAAAAAGACCTGTAATCCCAGCACTTTGGGAGGCTGAAGTGGGCGGATCATAAGGGCAGGAGTTCAAGACCAGCCTGACTAACAGGGTGAAACCCCGTCTCTTCTAAAAAGACAAAAATTAGCTGGACGTGGTGGCGGGCGCCTGTAATCCCAGCTACTCAAGAAGCTGAGGCTGGAGAACGCTTGAACCCGGGAGGTGGAGCTTGCAGTGAGCCGAGATCGTGCCATTGCACTCCAGCCTGGGCGACAGAGCGAGACTCCGTCTTAAAGAAAGAAAAAAAGTGTCTCTGTGGGACCCTCAAAACTGTTGATCTGGCATGTTCCTTTTAGGGCTGTCCTCAAACATATATAACATATATACGTTGATCTAGAGCAAATATTTCCAGTGAATTATTACCTTAAAAAAAAACACACACTACTTGGAGCAGAACCAAGTAGGACAGACATTAGTCAGTAGCAATACAGTCAAACTGTTAGTATCAATCCCTTGTCTATTTTCTCCATTTCTCTTTAACTTAAAATGATATTTTCAGCAGTTCTTGATAACTGAAACCTTGCAACCCATTTTTTAAGACCAGTAGTAAAGGACAGTTAATAAAAAGAACAACTTGTCTGTTGCTGAAGTTCAATTTCTTTCCACAGGGGAAGACTGTGGCCAATATTAGATCAAGAGCTTCACAAACAGTGAACAGTTAAACATTTACTGAATGTCTGTTATAAGTAGTTTTAGTCCAAATATGTGCCCATATTTTACCATCTGTAGCAATGAAAGATATAAACTCAACCTAATATTTTGTAATGATGGCTCTAATATAGTAGCATTTGGGATGTTTGTAAATATCACAGAAACAGATAGAAGAGCCAGAATTCATGTTCAGAAACTCGTGATTCATGCCTGTGGACTCCAGATTTGTCACTCTACAGCAAAGGCACAACGGAGAACAAATTTCTCAAAGATGTTTAATGAAGTGAAGGATACCTGCATCTTGTGTACTGCCTTCTGTGGGACACTGTGTGGAAATGTAATAAAAATAAACTCAAGGAGTTTGTTGTTTAAGCAGAGAATGAGAGCTCTTTTGCTAGTTGTGTTATAGTGCCTTAATATGTCTCTGCACACACACACAAGCTCAATCAAGCTTGGCAGAATGAGTGTCAATTTCCTATTTTAAAAAGAGCTGAATAGAATTTACCAAAAAATTGTACATTTTAGATATACAGGAAGTTTTATAGAATATTGTCAGCAGTGTATCCACATCACACACAGCAGTGTACCCCTCATCCACTTTTCCCATCATTACTGGAAATAATCGAATTCCAGAGAAGAACTCTTTCTTACTCATTAGTGAATCTCCTCTAAAATACTTCTCTGGCCTATTTGTATAGCGACATGGAGGACTGAGGTTTCCTAGGCTATCTAAAGCCACAAACACAGTCACAGCACTCACATGCAGATACCTCCAAAATTAGGCACTCTCTCTGAATTCCTCCCCAAAACTACACTACGCTGAAGGCTCTGCTGTCTCTAACCCTGGAACTGCTGCCTCCCGCAGGGGTCTAAGGGTCTGTGCAGCGGTTCCCAGGGACCATCCACTCTAGTTTCTGCTCCCCAGAATCCTTTGGGCTACATTACCTTTCCCTCCATGGTTCTATACCAATAAACCTGCCCCTGTCCCTAGAAATGGGGAGAGGCAAACGCACTGTATTTCGCTATGAAATCCTATGTTTCCTGTGTCCTTTTCCTGACTACAGAATCCTTTTCAATTCCTACTGGGTTCTCTTTTTTCCAGTAAGTCTGCTCTCTCAGGTCAGTTTTCCTATCTAGCCTCACTTTCTGTTGTCAGAAATTATTCCCTTTGCTCCATTCGCTCCATCCTCATGCTTGCACTTGAGAATGAAAGAATGAATTAAGGAGACATTGTCTTGGTTTCTCCTATCGGACTTTCCAGATTGAGGATAACTGCTTGTTGGGCACCTCTTCCTAAACACTTTCTTTCCACACCAATGATGTTTAGTGACCCTTCTTTGCATTCACATAGTAAGTGGTCTATGACCTCAGGGTCTCTCAGCAGCCATGGTTCATTGTAGGCACTCAGAAATACAGGGTTGATGAACGGAGTAGGCTCCCAATTCCAACTATACCACCTAGTTAGTGTTCAGTTTTGGGCCAGCCTCCCAGATGGGTCTGCACCTCACTTTGCTCTTCTGTAAAATGGGAATAATAGTATTAATGGTAAAAGAATGGTGCCCAGCACATAACGGGCACTAGAAAATCATCATTTCCATTGCCTCTTATTTTGAGTAAGTGAAAGAAGGAACAAATGAGAGATGTCTGAACTTCTTGTGCTCTCTGCCAGGCTCTTAAGCTCCTCGGCTTCTAGACAGATGGATCAGTTGGCTAATGTAGGAGCCTAAATTTTCCCAAGCCACTGACCCCCTACCCTGCTTCTTAGTATCTCGCATGACCTCACCTGTTATTTCTAGTCTACACCTAGAATTTTGGATGTTCTGCCCTAAAGCACTGCTACGCTTTAGGGAGCAATTGTCATTGGACAATTCTTATTTTTATTCTTGTTCTGGGCAACTAAAACCTTCAGCATTATCCTCTGTCCTCTATGATGCTGTAATATTCCCAAACCTATGCCACACAGACACAGGCTCCTCCCACCCAATGCTCACCTGTTCCAAATGCTTAGTTACTGGTCTGTCCCCTTCAAGACATTGGAGATTGGTTTACTGGGGTGAAAGGGCAAAAACAAAGTCAAATATAAATCCAGTAGCTTGACTTTGGCAATTGAAGGAATGATATTATCAGTAACAATAACTTGGTCTGTAAGGAAGGATGATGTAAATTTAGGAAAATCTGTATTAGATTCTGACACATTGTATCTTCTTAGCTCTCAATCGGAGAAAATTAATGGAAAACAGACTATGAATAGAATTAACCAAAAATAAAAATGACATTTTGTTTAAAGAGTAAGAGTAAGGTAATTATATGTGTGTGTGTGTGTGTGTGTGTGTAAAAGCATTTAATCATATATCTCAGAAATATTAAGTAATTCAGATTATGTAAGGACGAAGTCAGAATATTTAACAATATCCACTTTTGAGAGTCTGATTTACTTTATAATTTTATTTAAAAATTATTCTCTTCCCTTTGACATGGATTTGCCCATCATTTAAAAATGGTATTGCTCTTTTATACCTTAAATATTCTCACATAGTTGAATATAGGATCTCTTGTGAAATGTTTCTCCGGAAAAATTTATTCTTTTCTTCAACTGATTGAGTTTCCCTTGACAAAATTAAAATGTTCTGCTACATTACAGCCTCACTGTTAGGAATGAAGAAAGAGGGGAAAATGCGGGAAGACCCACACACACCACAAAAATGGAGAGTATCCAGGTCCTAGAGGAATGGTGAGTGTGAGAACCACATAGCTATTGTTTCTTGTATTTACATGCCATTTACATCCACTGTGTGCCTAAGTATTACCCCTTGCTTCATGGTACTCTTCAAAATGATTTTGGGAAGTGAATGCAAATTCAGTCTGGAAGATCTTATTTTGTCATTGCAGTTGCTTTTCAGCAATTTTTCTATTGGCTATGTTAAGTTATTGGCTAAAACATGGTCTGAATTTACTTTTCTCTTTAAAAAAAAATAAATAGTGTCATATGAATTAGCATCCAAAATTGTCCTAATTCATTACTTCTCATTTCTGAGAATTTAAGTTTTTCTCTTTATAAAAGAAGTGTCTAAACACAGACACAAATGATATGGAATGTCCAAGTGAGTGAGGAGGGGCACCCAGCTGGCTCCTGGTTCCTTTTCCACCAGAGCAGACTCTCCCCATGTGTTTCCTCCCAAATGAGGCACCTATGAACTAAAATCAAAATATAAATAGTCCAGTCATATAATTATAAGTGCTTTCTTTTTCTGCTTTTTATGAGAAGGTTTTAATAATGATGCTTCATGGTAATTTTTAAGCTCTTTAAAATTAAAAATTGTTTTAAGTGAATGAGGAAGTGCAGACATTATGGAATAGTAACAATCTATTTGAAATACCTGGTTAAAAAGTTAAATATATGTATATATAAATATATATAAAGGTATATATATGAATATATAGAAAGGTAAATATATATATGAATATATATAAGACATATATATGAATATATATTAAGATAAATATATATATATATATGAATATACTTCTTTGGCCAAATGTCTTTTAGGTTGGAGAATTATTAAATAGATCATTGAATAGGAAAGAAAGATCAGAATCATTTTAACCATAAGACTCTCCAAGCTTCTCTCTTCTACTTCTTTAATGTGTAAGCAAGTGGATTAATTACTGGTGGTTTCTGCAGTCACCTAGTCACTAAAAAATCTGTATATCATTTTAAATTCTCCAGTGTCGATGTCATTATAGAAACACTCTGCTTCCAACTGTGATAGCTCCATTCATGACTAACAATTTGTACATAGAAAAACTTTTCATAGAAAAAAATCTTTTTTCTAGAGACAGGATCTCACTTTGTTGCCTAACCAGGAGTGCAATGGGATGATCATGGTCACTGTAACCTCAAGCTCCTGACTCAAGTGATTCTCCTGCCTCAACTCCCAAGTAACTGGTACTACGGGCACATGCCACCACACCCAGCTAATTTTAATTTTTTTTTTTTTTTTTTTGCAGAGACAGGATCTTGCTATGTTTCCCAGGCTGTCCTCAAACTCCTGGCCTCAAGAGATCCTCCCACCTCAGCCTCCCAAAGCACTAGGATTATGGGCATGAACCGCCATGCCCAGCAGAAAAATTATTAAAGTTTAGGAAAATATGTGACAAGTGCACATAGTGTTTTCTTATTTTAAATCAAGTGACAAATGAAAAAAATGGCCACCAGAGATGAGAAAAAAAACCTGTATCTTATGGCTGGAAAATTGAAATCCTGAATAGAGGCAAAGAAAAAATTCATTTTGTCCTTAGTCACTTACTGACTGTTTCTATCAACTTTCAACATATTGATAAAGTCTGAACATTTCCAAGCTTCATTAGGAATGTGTGACTGCATGCATATTATGTATAGCCCCCTTGCTGTTTGAATGCTTGGCTCCCTACATGCCTCTTATGCCTGTGTGAATTTTTGTCAAAACCCAGAAATAACTGACCTAGTCCTGGCAGATACGTATTTGCCAGATCAGGCTGGACTGAGTGGCAAAGTACTGACCACTAGATGGCAGCAAATTGATAGAATTTCAATCTGCTCTTCTTACCTGGTCTAACATTTACCGGTCACAAAGCTCCCTTTGATCATGGCCCTGTTCTGTTTCTGCAGCCAAAACCCCACTGCAGAGGAAGTCTTGTCCTGGTCTCAAAATTTTGACAAGATGATGAAGGCCCCAGCAGGAAGAAACCTTTTCAGAGAGTTCCTCCGAACAGAATACAGCGAGGAGAACCTACTTTTCTGGCTTGCCTGTGAAGACTTAAAGAAGGAGCAGAACAAAAAAGTAATCGAAGAAAAGGCTAGGATGATATATGAAGATTACATTTCTATACTCTCACCAAAAGAGGTAAAAATCTGGAAAACATTGAGTTGGGCTTCCTAAGACCAAGGATAACCTTCAAGGGATGGCTGTCCACATTGTGTAGGGCATGGGGTGTGGAGACGGTAGAAGACTTCACTGGGTAGATAATCCAGCTTCTAGTGAGATAATTTCCCTGAGCACATGGGTGAAGGCTAGGTTTCCCTACTATGCTTTAACTGTTTATCTCGAGCTGACTTGTGTGGTAGTTCACTTGCTTTTCAGAACTAACACTAAGGAGCCTGCTTAAACACAATTTGCTGTGACAAACGAAAATGGAAAGAGAGAATGTATTTTAGGGTGGTATTTCCCAAAGCATGACCCCTAGATCATGTGAATAAGAATCCCCTGGGGCATTTGTTTAAAAAACAAATTCTTAAGGCCTAACCAGAACTTCTGACTCTGCATTTTTGGAAATAGGGCTCAGAAATCTGCACTTTTAACAAGTTTTCCACATACATACTGGTTGGAAAACCTCTGGTATAGGGATTCAAAAAAAAAAAAAATCTGACATGTTTGATGATGTTTATGATTGAATCTTTACAGAAATGAAAAATGAGCCTTGATGACCACTAATATTCTTAGATGGGAAATGGAAATTATTTTACTCATTCTAGATTATCTGTTATTGAAAGTGCCAGCATCTTTCCCATTGCCAGAATGTACGTAATCAATAAGCAATGCTTCTAGCAACCAAAGAGCACTTTTCCATTGACTTTTTAAAACTTAATGTGTTCTTGAGAATTGTTCCAGCTAACAGAGTTATAAGCGTTTGGTGAAGGAGTGGTTGATAGTGTGTCCAGGTCCTTGGAGCCCTGAGTGATGGAGCTTCAGAGGGATGGAAAGCACTTAGAGAACACAGAGGTTCCTAGAATGTCTTCTCTTTTCCATACCAGCCTCTTTTTGTCTTTTTTGTTTCTCCTAAATAACTGTGATTTTTACCTTTGCAATTAAATGGCATGCCCCTCTCTTGTGCACCTGAACATTTATGGGCTGCAGTCATCTGTTCCTCCTCCAATATTTGGCGTGGTTCCAGGCTGCCTTGCACTCCTTGCTTTGAGATCTGTAAAAGGAATTAGTGTCTATTTTATTCATCTCTAAGTTTTGAATGCTACATAAACTATTTCACTTCTAATAAGATATAGAGTACCTAAATTATTTAGTTTTTTTAAATTAGTTAGGTTACAATGCCATTGGTATTCCACAGTGCTCCAGGACTATTGTCTCTCCAAAATGAGAAACCCTCTAGAATTAGATATACAAAGGATTGATTTATTTTTTTATTTCCTACATGAACCTGAAAAATATATTCATAAAAACAAGGTGGGGAGAATTTAATAAATGTAATACAATGTAACATCAGTAATAAATGTGTAGCCTCAACACATTTGTTACTGATGTCACATGGTATTTCTAACCCTGGTATAATTCTGCATCCTAAAACTATATTCTTCAGGCTTCTGGCCTGCCTCGAATTTTAGCATCTAAACAACTCTATTTGTATTTTATCAGAATAATAATTTTTTGCTTTTATTATTTTAAAGATATTGCATATAGCAAATAAACCAGATGATCCAAATGTGCCCAAATATGTGCTGCTTTTGCCTTTAATTATACAAAATGAGAGTCCTTGGGAAGATTATCTAGCCAATCTCTGCCCCCAAAGTATGTAAGATGTGACATCTTAAAGTGATAGTTGTCTGGATTACTTCGTCCACTCCTTTGTGCTATATCTGTATCATCTTATAATGATGACTGTTCCATTCTTTTTCAGTGTTAGGAGAAAAAATATTCTCCATACTATGTATATATAATTCCTTTATTTTTACAGTTTCTGTTATTTAATGTTTAGTTTTTTATGTAAAACATTTTCTTATTATCCACACAGCCCCTGATTTTCTGATGTCACTGATGGATGGAGCTTTGTAAAATACTTAATTTTTTCTCTTTGAGTCATGTTTAGAGTTACAGTAGTGATTATTGAAACATAAACTAGTACATTTCCATTGTTTTTGCTGAAGTAATAGAGGTTTGTTTTCATCTTTTTTTTTTTTTTTTTTTTTTGAGACAGTCTCACTGTGTCACCCAGGCTGTAGTGCAGTGATGCAATCTCAGCTCACTGCAGCCTCCACCTCCTGAGTTCAAGCGAATATCCTGCCTCAGCCTCCCGAGTAGCTGGGATTACAGGCATCCACCAACGCGCCCCGCTAATTCCTGTATTTTTAGTGGTGACAGGGTTTCGCCATGTTGGTCAGGCTGCTCTCAAACTCCTGACCTGCCTGCCTTAGCCTCCCAAAGTGCTGGGATTACAGGTGTGAACCACTGTGCCTGGCCATTTTCACCTAATTTCTTTCTTTTGAACACA
Organism: Theropithecus gelada; assembly: GCF_003255815.1. Taxonomy (NCBI): domain Eukaryota; kingdom Metazoa; phylum Chordata; class Mammalia; order Primates; family Cercopithecidae; genus Theropithecus; species Theropithecus gelada. The sequence goes on from NC_037671.1 coordinate 113,148,321, forward strand.
AGTTTCACCAGAAAGTCACTAAAATCTCATTTCCTGATCAAGAACGTGACCTTTCCAGAATTACATACACTAATGTTTACTGTCTTAACCATATTTATTCTCTCCTTTATGTTTCCTAATACCCGTATTTTGGCCATTACCTGTTCTTTAATATCCTCAAACTATCACAGAGAGAAAGAGATAGAGACAGAGGTGAAATTCAAATTGTTCTAATTTTGCCGACTTGTAATTAACTCTTGATATAGAAATTAATAGACAATTGAAGTGCCATTGTTTAGCCAGCTGATTTCTATCCTGTCAACAGAGTAATTAAATTTGATCCTTGTTTAATGGCAAAAACAAATAAGCAAAAGTAGATATTTTCAGTTATAAAAGATAACTGTTAAAAAGCTATGTTTTAAACCAAGGTATCATGTTCATTGACTCGACTCATTGATATACTCAGCGCATGGCATGCACTTTCTAGTTATTCCAGAGCTCTTTCAATCTATTATATACCTCACTGAACTTCCTGTGCAATAAGTCATCCATTTCTAATCAGCTACAATACATTACTAACTCTGACATCGAGTTATCACTCTTCAGATTTTGTTTTCTGACATTGGAGAGAGTATATGTCAGATTGAGAGAGCCCTGCTTATACAGAAATTAGCGCACTGGACTAATATTCAGGTGCACAGGATTTTAATCCTGCCTTTGCTACATCCCAGTTGTGTGGCCTGGGATAAATCACTTTACCTCTCTGAGTCTCAACATTCAGTTCATTTGTTTACAAAAATGGCAATAAAAAAAAGCACAGAAACTAATAAACCAAATGCGTGATGGCAACCGTAAGGCTATCAAGCTATTGAAAAGGTCTGTTAGGCCACTCTGGGCTTTCTACCTCTGAAATTCTATACATGTTTCTATTTATTCAGAGTATTTGTGCTACTACTTCTTCCTCTCCACCTAATGGCATAGCTTGTCCATCATGGTCCTCCTTAGTGCTGTCCCCACACTGAACCTCAGAATCTATTTAAACACAGTACTCAAGGCAGTTAATACCAATCTGAGTTCCTATTTCTCATTTTGGGGCTAGACAATCTGGGCTTTCTACCTCTGAAATTCTATGCATGTTTCTACTTATTCAGAATATTTTTAAAGAACATGAACATTTGAATCATTATAAAATGGTAATGACTAAAAATTGTGATGATTTTACTATTAAACAGAAAGCCATTTTTCTTCGCTAGACTTTCATTTTACCTTAATTTGATTGAGTGTTGTGTTCCTCTTTGTTAAATACAGAAAAACAACTACATTTAAAAAATTATTTATATATAGATAACTTTTTCCCTTAATGAAACTATTGAAGTCAATGTGCTAAAATTTACATTACCTTAAGAACATGTTTTATGCATTTGTAGTAATTTGAGCATTATGTTATAAAATAAGAAATATCATCGGGCACAGTGGCTCACGCCTGTAATCCCAGCACTTTGGGAGGCCAAGACGGGTGGATCACGAGGTCAGGCATTCGAGACCAGCCTGGCCAACATAGTGAAACCCCATCTCTACTAAAAATACAAAACATTAGCCGGGCATGGTGGCAGGTGCCTGTAATCTCAGCTACTTGGGAGGCTGAGGCAAGAGAATCACTTGAACCTGGGAGGCGGAGGTTGCAGTGAGCCAAGGTCGTGCCACTGCACTACAGCCTGGGCAAAAGTGCGAGACTCTGTCTCAAAATACATACATATATTTAAAAAAAAAAAAGATATTTGCAATTAGGAGGTGATATAACTTCTGTTCTTGGTATAGTGTACATTTTATGAAGGAAAAGGCCAAACTAAAAAAAAAAAAAAAAAAAGAAAACCTAGACATTTAAGCATTTGTTTTAAAAAGTAAATTTTTTGAAAGTGATGTCTTCAAGAGCAAAACACATGAAGATAATAAAGAGGCCTTTAAGTCTAATAGTAGACTTGCTCCACGTAGCAGATTTTGGTGGCAGCTTATATTTATTATTGAAAAGATGTGTTAGGCCCATCTTGCATTGCTATGAAGAAATACATGAAACTGGGTAATTTATAAAGAAAAGAGGTTTAACTGGCTCACAGTTCTGTCGGCTTCACAGGAAGCATGGTGCTGGCATCAGCTCAGCTTCTAAAGAAGCCTCAGGAAGCTTATAATCATGGTGTAAGATGAAGGGGGAGCAAGCACATCACATGGGCAAAGCAGGAGCAAGGGGTGGGGAGGGGCCACTCACTTTTAAATAAGCAGATCTCGCAAAAATTCACTCACTATCACAGGGACAGCACCAAGAAGATGGTGCTAAACCATTCATGAGAAATCTGCCCCCAGGAACCAGTCATCTCCCACCAGACCCCATCTCCAACACTGGAGATTACATTTCAACCTGTGATTAGGGTGGAAACCAACATCCAAAGTATATCAAAAGACAAACCTAGCAAAATAAATAACTTGAATAAAAAATATATTTAAAGGCTCTTATCAACTGTAAATAGCATTAAGCTACTGAAAAAAGAAATAATTATAAATCCTTCAACAAATGTAAGACATTTATCTGAATTGAAGAAAACTATGGTCCAGTTATGTAGAAATCTGCCTAGTGATGGCGTTGTCATTACCGGGACTATAAACTGGACCTGTCACTTACCGTCTGTGAGCCACTTAGTGGCTCACTTTAGTGCGCTGGAACCTCCACGTCGTAGTGTTATGAATGAAGGCATGGATGGAGAAAGCCTAAAAACCCACGAAATCTGTTACGTTCAAGCTCTGGGGAATGGTAATTGTAATAGTAGTAGGAGTTTGCTTTTTCTGATTTTTCTAAATTCCCAGTTACCATCTGAGAGAAAAGAATAATAGACCTATTTAAACACCAGAATTATCTAAAAAATAATGCTTATGTGATAGACAGGCAGATTCTGTGTGTCCATGTAGATATGTCTTTAAGTGAAATTTTGTGAATTTAGCACATTCAATGATTTAATTCAGTTTTCCTAAACAGAACTCACTTGACTGTATTTTCCTAAATGTATTTTTCATGCACGCATATTATCATTGAAAAAATATTTATTGACTGCTTACTATGAGCCAAGCACTGGGCTAGATATTGGGCATATGATGATAAACAAGAGACACTGGCCAATCCCTTAATGGAGCTTACATTTCAGAAAGACAGACAAATCTTGTTGAAACAAGTAACTAAAAATTGTGATGGGCTGGAGATTGAATTAGATGGAATAGAAGTGGTCAGGAAAGGTCACTCTGAGAGGTAAAATTCAAGTTGATGCAAAAGCCAAACACATTGGGTTTGATCAAGATGATGCCATAATTATGATCAATTATTATTACTTTACATTAGCTTCATTATTGGCACAGTGGTCTTACATGTATTATTACAGTCTGAGTCTCACAGCAATCTTTCAGCCACGAGGACAGATGGTACCACTTTAAAGCAAAAGAAACTGATTCTCAAAGAGGTAAAATGAATGTTTGAGGACATTAGAAATATATCTGGTAGAGATAGAATGCTAGCCCAAGATCTTCTGATTCCAAATGTGGTGCTTTTCCAACTACACCATGCTGATTAGTTCTTCCATTGCCTATTATTTTCTTCCTGATGTTACCGTAGATTTCTATAAACCCAACCGTAGAACTTCACACATGAGGAGAAATAGTAACCTTAACCACAGGCCTGAACCCTCCCCCTAGACGAGCAGGATATACTCTCCTATTATCCAGACACCACCAAGAATATTACATTACAGTTTACCCTGCCAATCATCTTTGTTCTAAGAGATAAATTCAAACAAAATAAAACATGACTAAATGTACACAAAGCAAAAATTTATTAAAATTGATAGGAGGATCACGTATTCTTTCGATTTATAAAATTTAACATAGGAATACCAAATTTAGTTCAAATTAAAAACAGAAAAGAAAATTTCTAGTGGTAGATGTTATCATTGGTAAAATTTGATATAGACTTATAAAGGGAAAAAATTAATCAGAATTTTACTTGGAAAGGAATTCTAAATAAAGAAACTTCAGTAACAGTAAAAATAAGAGAGATAAATGGAGAAAACACTTGGTTGTGATACATGAAAAACATTGTTCAGGGAATTAAATAATGTTAAGAAGGGTTCTCTATGGAAAAAAAGACTTTCAGTGAAAATTCATCATTCTTGTATATTTATGCCAAAAATGTCCATAGGATCAAATTTTCCCTTGCATCTTGATGACTAGAATTAAAAGGCAGGGTCAAAAGTTGGTGTACTCCCTTTCAGCAATGCTAACCTACCTTCATATTCTCCTTCAATGAATAGGAAATCTAGTAAGATTAACTAGAGTATATGACTCAGTTTAGCCCAGATTTTCCCAAGCCACACTAACAAGATTCCTCTGTCCTCATTCTCCTCGCTTTACCTCCATACTCTTGTTGAACAGCTCACTCTCATGACTATTTGCTTGCAAGTCCCTTGCTTTTCTGCCTCCCTGTCTCCTACTCCCTGTGGGAATGAATGCTTCCAAGTTCACGGAGACCTATTGCAAAGTCACTTGTGTCTTTAAAACTTCAGTTGCTATGTCTCAACATTGCCGGACTTTTCAGTACTGCTAGAACTGCCAGTTAAATGCGGTCAAACCTATCATGCTGTCTTGTGTCCTGTCTCACAATGGTGGTGCTATTGTGCTATAAATTCTGTTATTGCTGGAATGCACTCTTCCCCCCACACCACCTCGGTATGACTCTATGTGGCCTGAGTTAAGAGGAGACGTGCATTGCCTGAGGATAGCTCTTATCTTGTGCTACTCAACTTTCTCTTCCCTTAGGATGAGTTCTATGCAGGAAATTCCTCAGTCCCTCATGCAATGGAGCCCAGATAAGATGGCTTTAGAAGCCATCCAGACACACGTGAATCCTAGGGTGACTGTGGCCCAGGCCCAACTGGGATCCACCACCAATACCTTGTATTGTAGATGATCCACATTCTGAAGCACAAAGATGCTACAAGATGAAACAATAGATTGTTATCCCCATGGGGCTTATCCTTATTATTTGACCTCGCTACACTTCTTTTGACTGATCGACAGCCTTTTCAGGCAAACAACCTGCTATTAAGGTAAATATTTTATTCTTTAAATAGTAATAACAAGTGCATTTTCATTATAGATTACTAAATATTGAACTGTATGACTTTACAATATTTCACTACTGCTTTTAGCTTGCAAAATTAAAAATTAAACAATGAGGACAGAAGACATTTAACAGTTTGTTATTTTATTTGTCTTAAGATAATATAAGTCCATCTACTGAGAAGAAAGTTTTACACTACATTTAATGATACTATTATTTAAGAAGTAAATGACCCCCTTTTTTTAAATCACTAATGTAAAGTTTCCTGCTCTGTTGAAACAAAAAGTTCTCAAGTTTGAAAGAAAGCACCATTTCTAAAAACAGAGGTGTTTGGTAAGATTTTACCTTACCATAACATGATGTTTCAGAATAAGATAAATCAGTTTATCTCAGTTTAAACTCCAGTGTCAGCATTTCCCTCTGGCATATAAATGCAAAAATACATTTTTAGATAAAATAAAAACGTTGGAGAAAAATATTCTGTACTTTTAAAAATTACTTTGTACTTCATAGTGACCTCATGTGGTAATAACAGAAAATAAAAATTGAACAATTCATTTCCAGAACATTTTTATTTTTAAAGAATTCCCAACAAAGACAAATGTGTAGTTCAGCCAAGTAATGTTTTTTAGGCTTGCTTCAGCAGGACTGCAGGTTCAGTTACAGACAACCGCAATAAAGCAAATCTCACAAAACAAGTCGCACAAATATTTTGGCTTCCCAATGCATATATATAAAAGATATGCTTGGCCAGGCACGGTGGCTCACGCCTGTAATCCCAGCACTTTGGGAGGCCGAGAGGGGCGGATCACAAGGTCAGGAGATCGAGACCGTCCTGGCTAAGAAGGAGAAACCCCCTCTCTACTAAAAATACAAAAAATTAGCCGGGCTTAGTGGTGCCTGTGGTCCCAGCTACTCGGGAGACTGAGGCAGGAGAATGGCCTGAACCCGGGAGGCGGAGCTTGCAGAGAGCCGAGATCGCGCCACTGCACTCCAGCCTGGGCGACAGAGCGAGACTCCGCCTCAAAAAAAAAAAAAAAAAAGATACGCTTATACTCTACTGTAGTCATAGTATAAACAATACTTAGCAATAGCATAAAAACAGCATTATGTCTTAAAAATGTGCATACCTTTATTTTAAAATTCCTTATTGATAAAAAACTGCTAACAATCATCTGAGCTTTGAGAGAGTCATAATCTTTTTGCTGGTGGAGGAAGGGTCTTGCTTCGACATTGATGGCTGCTGCCTCATGAGGCTGGTATTGCCGAAGGTTGGGGTGGCTGTGGCAATTTATTCAAATAAGTCAACAATGAAGTTTGCCACATCGATTGACTTCCTTTCATAGAAGGTATCTCTATAGCATGTAATGCTTTTTGGTAGCATTTTACCCACAGAAGAGCCTCTTTCAAAATAGGAGTCAATCCTCTCAAACGCTGCTGCTGCTTTATCAACTAAGTTTATGTAATCTAAATCCTTTGTTGTCATTTCAACAATGTTCACAGCATCTTCACCAGAAATAGATTCCATCTCAAGAAACCGCTTTCTCTGCTCATCTATAAGAAGCAAGTCCTCATTCTTTAGAGTTTTATCATGAAATTGGAGCAATCAGTTCTATCCTCAGGCTCCACTTCTAATTCTAGCTCTATCACCATTTCCACCACATCTGCAGTTAGTTCCTCCCCTGAAGTCTTGAACTCCTCAAAATCATCCAGGAGGGTTGGAATCAGCTTTTTCTAAATTCCTGGTAATGTTGATATTTTGACCTCCTTTGATGAATCACAAGTGTTCTTAATGACGGCCGAGCACGGTGGCTCACGCCTGTAATCCAAGCACTTTGGGAGGCTGAGGCGGGCGGATCACGAGGTCAGGAGATCCAGACCATCCTGGCTAACACGGTGAAACCCCGTCTCTACTAAAAAATACGAAAAATTAGCCGGGCGAGGTGGCGGGCGCTTGTAGTCCCAGCTACTCAGGAGGCTGAGGCAGGAGAATGGCGGGAACCCGGGAGGCGGAGCTTGCAGTGAGCTGAGATCGCCGCCACTGCACTCCAGCCTGGGCAACAGAGCGAGACTCCGTCTCAAAAAAAAAAAAAAAAAAAGTTCTTAATGACTACAATGGTGAATTCTTTCCAGAAGATTTTTCATTTGCTTTGCTTGGTTCCATCAGAGGTATCAATCACTATGGCAGTGATAGCCTTATGAAATGTATTTCTTTTTTTTTTTTTTTTTTGAGACAGAGTCTGGCTCTGTCACCCAGGCTGGAGTGCAGTGACATGGTCTTGGCTCACTGCAAGCTCCGCGTCCCATCGGGTGCACGCCATTCTCCTACCTCAGCCTCTCAAGTAGCTGGGACTACAGGCACCCGCCACCATGCCCAGCTAATTTTTGGTATTTTTAGTAGATACGGGGTTTCACCATGTTAGCCAGGATGGTCTCAATCTCCTGGCCTCGTGATCCACCCGCCTCAGCCTCCCAAAGTGCTGAGATTACAGGCCTGAGCCACCGCACCTGGCCTCTGAAATGTATTTCTTAAATAATACTTGGAAGTTGAAATTACTTCTTGATCCACGGGCTGCAGAATGGATGTTGTGTTAGGCATGAAAACAATACTAATTTCCTTGTGCATCTTCATCAAAGCTCTTGGATGACGAGAAGCATTGTCAATGAGAGGTAAAACTTTCAAAGGAATCTTTTTTCTTTGAGCAGTAGGGCTTGACAGTGGGCTTAAAACATCCAGCAAGACATGCTTTAAACAGATGTGCTGTCATCTAGCCTTTGTTGTTCCATTTATAGTTCACAGGCAGAGTAGATTTAGCATAATTCTTAAGGGCCCTAGGATTTACAGAATGGTGAATAAGCATTCATTTCAGTTTAAAGTTACCACTTAGTATTAGCCCTTAACAACAGAGTCAGCCTGTCCTTGAATCTTTGAAATCAGGCATTGACTTCTCTCTAGCTCTGAAAGTCCTAGATGGCATCTTCTTCCAATATAAGGCTGTTTTGTCTATATTGAAAGCCTACTGTTTAGTGTAGCCACCTTTATCAATTATCTTAGCTAGATCTTCTGAATAAATTACTGCAGCTTCTACGTCAGCCATTTGCTGCTTCACCTTGAAGTTTTATGTTATGCAGATGACTTCTTTCTCTAAACCTCATGAACCAACCTCTATGAGCGTCAAACTTTTCTTACACAGCTTCCTTACCTCTCTCAGTCTTCACAGAATTGAAGAGAGTTAGGACCTTGCTCTGGATTAGGTTTTGGTTTAAGGAAACGTTGTGACTTGTTTGATCTTCTGTCCAGGCCACTCAGACTTTTTAAATTTCAGCAACAGGCTGTTTTTGCTTTCTTACTCACATATTCACTGGAGTAGCACTTTTAATTTCCTTTGAGAACATTTCCTTTGCATTCACAACTTGGTTAACTTTCAAAAGAGGCCTAGCTTTTGGCCAGTCTCTGCTTTCGACATGCCTTCCTCACTAAGTTTAACCATTTCTAGCTTTTTATTTAATATGACAGATGTGTGAATCTTCCTTTCACTTAAACACTTAGAGGCCACTGGCGGGTTATTAATTGGCCTAATTTCAATATTGTTTTCTCCGTGGGAAATAGGGAGGCCTGAGGAGAGGGAAAAAGATGTGGGAATGGCAGGTCAGTGGAACAGTCAGTATTCACACCATAGTCATCAATTAAGAATTAACTAAGTCTTATATGGGCATGGTTCATGGCCTCCTAAAACAATTGCAAGAGTAACATCAAAGGTCACCTTAAAATATATAATAATGATGAAAATTGTGAAATATTATGGGAACTACCAAAATGTGACACAGAGACACAAAGTGAGCACATGGTATTGGAAAAATGGTGCCAGTCGACTTGCTTGACACAGGATCACCACAAGCCTTCAATCTGTAGCAAACACAGTATCTGCGAAAAACAATAAAGGGAAGCGCAGTAAAATGAGATGTCCCCATATGAGTTGGTCTGGCTAAACCACAGAAATGTAGTCCGGGTTGCCATCTCCCAACAAATCTAGTAGCCATCCCTGGGGTGTAGCAAATCAACCCAATTCCATGTGGTCTATTGAGCTCAGGAACCTGGGGACACTAGATGGAATAGGAGAGACTTCAATAAGAGACTATATTAGTTCCCAGACTTAGTCCAAACAGTGGTGGGAAAAGAAGCCAGAACTAAAAGGCATGTGCAGAATGCTTATGACAACATGTTTAAATATAAATATGGAAGGTTTGTATGTGAATATATCATGAAATAACTGTGGTTCACAGGTCCTATTCCTTGCTAAATAGTGAGGATCGAGGAAAACAATCTGGACTCTGGTTATTTACCACTTGTGGGGTTGTTCTAACATGGTATTTCAGTGCAAAGCTTTAGTTCTGTTCCTCCAACCATACCTTTATTGCCAAGTATTTTTCCCCATTTCCCTTTCCAACATATTTTACCAATTCCAAGAGGATTCACATTTAGTGAGGAAGAGGGAAAATCCTAAATCATTGCAGAATTTAATTTCTGTACACTTTTCAAATAACACTGCATTGATTATCTTAATGTTTATTCTGCATTCCTATTCTTATATCTCCTCTCAAAGATTTCACTCCAAGCAATTGATCTGCTTCATCGTTAGTAAGAGGTCTTTGGATGTATAAGAATGTTTGCTAGTCCTTGCCAGGCAGATGTGAGATATGAAGCATACCTGCTCATTGCATGCCCTGCCACACTCTTGGTTTCCTACTTTTGACACAGTAGGACTTGTCAGGATACAAAACTGTGGGGAGTTGGCATTTTATATGCATGTTAATTTTTGCCAGGGAACTCTTTTCTGCCAGTAGATTTTTATCTTCTTATCAATATTGCCAGCCTCCACCAATCACAGAATAGGAGGAGGTGAATTCATATTCTAGCTAGGAAATTTCGGGTACCTCGACCATGATTAGAAATTGTCAAAAACTCCTGAATGAATGCATAGAAACCGTAAAACCAAGTAAGCAAAGACATCTGTAAACTAAATTTCTGGTTTAAAAGACTTAATTTCCTTTTTTTGTTGTTGTTTAGTGCAAATTTTGAAGGAGAAAAGTACATAAGGTTTTGTAGTGTGAAAAGATGAACTCAAGACTTCTGGTAGTTGAATTTGCTCTTTGAAGTTTCTCTAAAATGTCACAAACTTACAGTTACTTAATTGAGGTCTCTTGAAAAAAATGTTATTTAATGTATTTGCTCTTGTTTCTTTTTAGGTCAGTCTTGATTCTCGAGTTAGAGAGGTGATCAATAGAAATCTGTTGGATCCTAATCCTCACATGTATGAAGACGCCCAACTTCAGATATATACTTTAATGCACAGAGATTCCTTTCCAAGGTTTTTGAACTCTCAAATTTATAAGTCATTTGTTGAAAGTACTGCTGGCTCTTCTTCTGAATCTTAATGTTCATTTAAAAACAATCATTTTGGAGGGCTGAGATGGGAAATAAAAGTAGTTAAATAACATCAGAAACTGAGTTCCTGGAGAACTACAGTTTAGCATTCCTCAGGCTACTGTGAAAACACAACCATTATGGTCTTTGTCTCCATTTTTATCAAGGTTTTCCATGGTTAAGTTTGGCGAAAATACCACACAAAACAATGAATTGCCAAATCGTTTGTTTTATTCAACACTCATTCTACTTGCAAGCAAAGTGTATTTGTAGTCCTATGAACAGTCTCCTCGTGTATCTCCAGAGACTGCATGTGCAAAGTAAAACTGCTTCATTTGCCACGTAGTTGTTGTAATATTTAATCCAATAGCATAACTTATCTCTGTATTTAAGGACTTTTGTGCAATATGGTCTTAAGAAATAATTGCCAAAAAAAATCGGCCATGGTTTGCATTTTTTAACATACTCTAAGACAGAAAAAAGCAATTTTTACAATGTAACAATGGTATTCAACATTCTATATACTGTGTTTAGTACACTAATTTTGAAGCCAATATTTCTGTACATGAAAAAGAGCTATTTATCTCTGTTTGTTGGAAAATCCTAATGGGGATTCCTCTGGTTGTTCACTGCCAAAACTGTGGCATTTTCATTACAGGAGAGTTTACTATGCTAAAAGCAAAAAACAAAAAACAAAAAAAAAGAAGAAAAAAAAGCACAAAACAATTTGAAGATATCCTATCTCAATGACAAATCAAAGAGTGATACTGCTTTTAATTGTAATAGAAGAAAATGAATTTATGTATATATCAGATGTCCAATACTGTAATTAATTTATTAAAGACTGGCTCTCCAGTTTTAAAATGGTTGTGTAAAGTTATGTACTTCAGCAAGAAAAAAATAATAATAAGCTTGATAACTTAGTTTTGGAATATAAACAGAAGGACTTAATAAAGGAATGCCTACATGTAGCACTGTAAAACATTTTGATGAATAGCATCTGTCCTGTGGCATATTTTCCTTGAAAGTGAAATCCAGTGAAAAGCTGTTTTTACCAGGAAAAGTTTTATAAGGGTTATGAAGAAAATAATTCTCTACTTCAGACCTTAACTGTTTTCACAGAATATCTTAAGGATGACATTTTAAAGATGTTTAAACCAAACTATTCGTTTTCATCCATAATTAAAAGGCAGTACAGTGCTCAAATTTTCCAGCTGCCATATTATTTTTTATAAGTACACTAAATCTTTACGACAAAAACACTTGCCTGACATTGTCATGTACTTCTGACCTTCAAGGAAACAATATTCTGTCATGCAGAAAAGTGATAATTAAAATAATCAGTGTCATATTTATATCAAAGTGTTACATTTGAATATTAATATCCCCTGAAGACTATTTTTTTAATATTAAAGTGAATGAATATAATACTGAGTAACCTAAAATGAAAGTTTTAAAAAGATTTATATCCACTGAGAACACTGGCCTTATATTAAGGATGATATTACAGTTACAGGTTTTCTTTGTCATTTTTTTAACTACCTCTCATTTTTTAATTTATTAAGCATATTTTTTAAAAAAACGAGTGTGGGGGTTTCTTTTTAAATTTAGTTTACTTGAAAGGCTGGCATCATAAGTTTCTTTTTCCATAAACTTAAAACATTTCAAAAATAGTTTTTTTAAGCAAGTATGATTTTCTAATTTATATAAAATTCAGGAGACATGAATAAAAGGGCTATTATCTATTCCCTATGCAAATATTTTAACTGTTGCAGTGTTTGACAAAATGGGATTTTTAAAAAATTGCGGAGTAGAAAACAAAATATTCTGTTTACACTGGCGTTGCTGACTATCCTACCATATTCAGCACTTTTAAATACGTTATTTATGGAAATGTAGTTAAAATGCAAGATAGAAAATATTTATAATAATCATTTCTTTTAACAAATGCCTGTGTTTTCTGAAAGTGTTAGTGTGTTGACATATTTTATTCATGTCATTTAAATACTCTTTGAATAATAGTTTTCAGTAATATGTTGAAAAAAGATAGCTATGAAGATGTTTACAAAAGTCATATTTTTTCCTAAAGAGTAAAGAAAAACCTAAAAGAATCATCACTTCTATTGTGAAGTTCTATTGTTCCTAAATTATTTAATTTTTTTTCTTGCTTAGAATTGAGTTTATTATGCTACTATGATATATACACATGTATGGTGTAGTATCATATTTGTTTCTGTGTTTGAGGCACAACAAATTGGTGCACATGACTAGAAAATATGTAATATACTGTGATACACTGCATGCATCCATCTTTTTAAATGTAGCCTTTATATTCTTGTTGTTACTATATATGATGGTGACCTGCTAGTCATAAGTTATCTTTATAAGATACTTTGGACTATTAGATGAATTGTCTGTTTGACAATATCTTTAATATTTTACCAAATGTAAAAGATAAGGGCCCTTATAAAGAGTCCTAATCTCTAACCTGGGCATTTGTAGAACACAGATTTTAAAGTTGGTATATATCCTTTTGAAACCTGATTAGGAAGTTGTGCTAAGAAAGATTCTAGAGCAGATTTACACATCAGATGTTGATAACCATATGCTATGTGAGCATTTCTGTGCTAAACTCATGTTTTTGGGTGAGGGAGGGTTTCTCATTTAAGAGTATGTCTGTATATTTGCAACTCTACTAATTTTCTAAGTATGATATAATTCCTTCGTTTAAGTTACAGAGCTATTATAAATAAACAAAAAAGCCTTCAACTGGTGTCTATGCTACCATTCCAAGAGCACAATATTTGTTTTATTAGAATTTGAGTTTTCCTAGTGAGCAAATTCCTCCCTGGGGAAAAATTAGCACTTTAAAATGGACACTTTGTGTTTTCGATTGTCAAGGTATCTTTGTATACTGTTAGAATTTGCTGATGCACACAGAAAGAGATTAATGCACTTTCTATAGTGCCTAACTTTAGATGTATCTATAAAAGAAAGAAAGTAGAGGATATAGATTATGTATATATAAATAAATTGGAGAGCCAGATTTCTTCAGAGATTGATCTTGTACATTAATCACACCAGTGATGGATGGATGGCACTTCTTTACTCGGGCTGTTATGATGTTATCCAAAGGTAGTATAGATGCTCTGACAGTGTTAGAGTGTGCACATGAACCACAAGAGCAAAACACAACTTTGATACTGAAGTTATTAAATGCAGAACTCAAGACCATAATGTGATCTTTTTTTTTTTTTTTTTTTTTAAATCTTAAAATATGTACATAGAATGACCAGTTCTGATATGTGGTCATAGTGCATGGTGTGTTTATTAGTATCCTTTAATGCTGCCTAGGTTCTGACTTACAGAATGAAATATGTGTTGTTTATTTACCTGATAGTTCAGTTTTGCCAAAGGACTATAGAGATAAGTGAATAATGTTTATTTATTAGGAGCAAAAATACATTTTCATCCCATTAAGCTGATTTAAAATCAGCTGATTTTTACTTTTGAGTTTATCCATTTTTCTATACCTTTAACTTATTTGTACTTTTAAAAATCATATTGTAATTGTGACAAATTATATCTCAAAAAAATACCAATTATTACATGCTTTGGTGTTGAAATGAAAAGAGAAGGAATTTAAAATACAATCAAAAAGTAAAAAAATAAAACATATTGGAAAACCACCTAAAATTTCTTGGCCAGGTACAGTGGCTCAAGCCTGTAATCCTAGCACATCGGGAAGCCAAGGAGGGCAGATCACTTGAGCTCGGGAGTTCAAGACCAGCCTGGCCAACATGGTGAAACCCCGACTCTAGTAAAAATACAAAAATTAGCCGGGCATGGTGGTGGGTGCCCTTAATCCCAGCTACTCGAGAGGCTGAGGCAGGAGAATCGCTTGAACCCAGGAGGCAGAGGTCGCAGTGAGCTGATATCATGCCACTGCACTCCAGCCTTGGTGACAAAGCGAGACTCCATCTCAAAATAATAATAATAATGATGATAATAATAATAATAACAATATTTTTAAGTCTTAAAGAGACAGAAAATGCCTATAGATAGAAGTCTATCAAACATGTATTTTGAATACTTTGATCTTGACACATTGCCAAATTATTTTGAAAGATGGTAAAGATATTTCCAAAAAATATTTTCGCCTATTTACATTGACAGTTTACGACCATAATTTTCTAACTATATTTTTCAAACATGTAGTTTTGTGTTTTCCATCTTCAAATTCCTGACCAATGGGTTTGTTCTCCTGTGAAAACAACATCCAATCTGCCAAAATTTTTAATTCTTCACTTGCTACAAATGCAAATATTTATCAATAAAACTGATAACCCAAAACTTGCTTCAGATTTTCTCTGCAATGCTTAAAATATCCTTGCAACACAAGACAATGCACAGTGGCCAATACTATTTCTAAATACCCAGATTTTATTTCTTTACAAGTATTTTTAAAATTATTACTCTTATAGGTGTAGTCCTCTCCAGCCCCAAGTGACATTTTTTCCGATGAATTCAAGGGACTGGTCAAGACTTTGACTTTAGTGAAAACAGTACAAAAGGCAAAATGTTGCCCTAAGTGATAGAAGGTCCTAGTATGGGAACTGATTTTATTATGATAAAAGTTGTAAGATGAGTAGGGAAACGGAACACTATATTAAGCATTGATGACAATAACCAAATATAATATTCTTAAATATGTCATATGTGCAACATGAAATTCATTCTTCCCTCATTATTTCTCATGTTACATCTCGTTTCAGAAGTTTCCGAATTTTAAAACTGTTGACTTACACCTAACTGCTCTCACTGCATTACAGCTTTTAAACAGTTAGAAATAAAGATTTTAGAATAATAAACAGATTGTGTTTCTGTCCTAAGCTTGGATACATGTCCTTTCTAAAGATTTAGCTTTTATTGCTATATTAAAAGAATGCCACATACAGTGCTTACTAATGGAAATGTATGTCCACAGATTCACTTAGGTAGGATAGTATAAAAACATCACGCACTTAAAATTACAAATTTGATTTCAAGTTATATTTCTGTCTCATGTGACTTTGGTCAAATCATTTATCTTCTCTGAGTCATTTCCTCATCTACAAATGATAAATAAAATATGTAATTAGCAGGACTGCTATGAGCATTAAATAAAACAAACATGGAAAGAATAAAGTGTGGCATACATTATTATTTTATCAAAGTACTTCACGTCAATAATTGTTATTGTATACGTGTATTAAATGTCATTTTAATGCACTTTCCCCTATTTTTTTTCAAAACATGCATTAAACATCTGATTTAGCTAGTCCTTAAAACATACAATCATGTTTTAAGATGGAACACTATATCAATGTTATTGCTTTTCTCAGTAATGTGATCCCAAATCACTACTTTCAGTTCACCATCACCTCAAATCTATAGAAATGTTTCTTTCAATGACATAGATAGATGATTGATTGATAGATAGATAGATAGATAGATAGATAGACAGCTATACAATTATAGGTTAAAATTAAAGTTTAAATAAGAAAATCATTTGAAAATTTTATTTCCAAAGGAAATAAAACAACATTTCCAAGGACAGAAATAATATCAAGTTACTTGCTAAATATATAAATGAATTATAGGGCTAAGACTAAGTTATAAGAGATTGACAATTAGAAAACACTTTTTAATATTAAGGTGGTATGATTTTCTTTAACAATTTTACAATGAAAATAAAAACTTATTAAAAGGTGGTAATGGGCCAGACACGGTGGCTCACGCATATAATCCCAGCACTTTGGGAGACTAAGGCGTGAGGATCACTTGAGCCCAGGAGTTCCAGACCCGTCTGTGCAACAAAGTGAGACCCTGACTCTAAGGAAAAAATAAAATGTATAAAATTTAAAATAGTAATGTGCCCATTAAACCTTTTATTTTAGAGTAGTTTTAGATTTATAGAAAAACTGCAAATAGAGAGGTCCCTTATACATCTATGGGCATTAATGAACCAATATTGATCATTAAGTTCATACTTTATTCAGATTTCCTTAGTTTGTAACCTAATGTCCTTTTTCTGTCCCAGGATCCAATTCAGGATACCACATTACATTTAGTTGTCATGTTTCCTTAGGCTTCTCTTAGCTGTGACAATTTCTGAAACTTTCCTTGTTTCTGATGACAGTTTTGAGAAATAAACTGGTGTTTTGGAGAATGTCCCTCTGTGGGGATGTGTCTGATGTTTTTCTCATGACTAGACACAGGTTTTTGGTTTTTGGAAGAGCACAACAGTAAAGTGCCATGCTTATCACGTGATATCAAAGGTACATGCCATCATTGGGACTCCTCTTAGCTGTGACACTTTCTCAACTTTAGGCGACTCTTAGCTGTTGATGTTAACCTTGATCACTTAGCTGAGGTAGCATCTATTATGTTTCTCCACTGTAAAGTAATATATTTTAAAAGAGATTATATTGAAGGTAAATTTTCTGGACATTTACACTGAGCTAAACAAATTCTAAACACTAATATTAGGTTCCACTAACTGATTGCTAATAAATGCTTTAAAGAAAATACAGTGAAGTGGAAAAAATAAAACTCCAAAAGTTTTAGCCTGAATATTCACCTAATAGAGGTGAAAGTGAATTTTTCCCTTTAACTATCTGTGCAATTAATTACAATAATCATCCACATACTTTGGATATTAAAGATCTTAGTCTTACCAATTGTCGTAAGAGGTAATTTCAATTTAAACTACCATTTTGCTTATTGCATTTCTATATTGCCCTCCACTAATCAATGAATACTGAATATTGAAGTAATGTAAAAAACCTGATGTATTTCCTGCTGGCTTTAACCGATTTGTCATAAATACATTTCTTGTATATGATTTTTAAATGTTTGCTAAATATTAAGAATTTCAATGTGTTTGGTTTTAAAAAATTACATATCGAATGTGTATAATTTTTTACTACCATGTTCATCACACTTAATCTATATCCATATATTGTATTCCACCAATATTTATTAGTGGACAATAAAGAAGTTTTGAATGCATGAATACAACTTAAGAGGCACCACACTTGGTTATTTTGCAATGCCAGAATAACGGTGGGTATTCAGAAATTGAATAGAGAATCCAGATTATGTTTCCATCAATTTAAGTTTTTCTGGGTTTTTTATTCCCCCTTCCTAGAATCAATTTTATCATTTTACCTATGTAAAATAATATACTTCTGGAAAATGCTAGAATTTTCACCATGTAACAGAATTTGAGCATGACAATAATGTAAAACTATTCAGAAGTCTCAAACTATAGATATCTTTGAGTTTTCAAAGTAAACAAAATACAGCTGTTTTCATTTTACTATATTGTGGAAACCTATGGATGTTATTGTAAAATGCATATGCATTACACTGACTTTCTTAAAATGTTTTGAATTAATAAAGAATTCAACAATGTATCCTTAGAAAGTTATTGTTTCCTCATTGGTATGACACTATAGGAATAAAAGGTACACTTCTATGTGTTACTTAAATTGCTTATGCACTTGGGGGAAAATAAATTCTGGCTAGATTCTTTACATTGTTCTATAATGTTTTAATTAAAATTTTGCACCTTTTATAAAAAAATATATTGTTGAAATGACTTATGTTCTGAGAATTCAACTGAGAGATATATTGAGTTCAAGTGATTCTCACCATTTCCATGGTTACAATAAATTCAAAGTTAAGTTCAGACTTGGGAAACAATTGTTCTAATAGAAATAAAAACATCCTGATCAGTCCTGTGCTATCCTCAGATCAGGATTAAAATAAAATGGGTTTCAACAGCAGAACGATTGTATAAAGTTGTGTAGCCTGAATACACAAAGGGAAATGAACTGAGGTAATTAGTTGGAGCTTTTAAGTAGCAAAAAATTATTTTTGCTTCCTGTTGTTTGAAGAGTCATTTCATTCTTCCACTCACTCTGCATTTGGATTGCATATCGTGCTAAACGATGAAAAGAGAGAGGCAATGCAAACGTATTGTCTAAGAATTTTATACTCAACCTCAAGAGTTTCGATTAGATGATCTAAGGATATTTTAACCTTGATAAGGGTTCCCATTTTTTACCATTTTATTTTTTATGAATAAATTAGAAGTTACGTTCTTCTAATATATCACCTCTCTCAACAGTGAAACACCACTTAGTAGACGCTGCCCCAACCAGTTAGGTAGTGGCAATTCCCAGATTGAGCGTTTAGCCCTCGCATTCCCAGGACGGTCCTGCTTGTGTTTATTCCCTGATATCTATTTCTCCGTTGAACTGTGAACAGGTCTTTTGAAAAGTGCAAAGCATTATGCCAATAAATGTCGGTATTGCTGGCACCTATCCGCTACCAGTTTTTTGGAAAGGGACGAGAGTTGGACTCCTGGAGGCAGATAGCTGAAGACTTTATTGGGCTGTAGTTACTATAACACGTAATCACCTCTTTAAAAAGCTGACGACAGGTGGGACTAAGTGAAAATGAATGGGCAGGTGAATAACAAAGTCCTTTGAAAGCAAGTAAATGACACGGCAATGAAGGGCACGCATGTCTATTGTGCAAATTCATTCAGTGGTTATCTCATAATACACTTGTCACGTCCTTATTAACACGAACCTGACCCACCGTGGACAAGAGAAACATAAGCAGCAAAAAGGAAGAGGAATACACACACGCGTGTCCATAATAAAACTCGCTCTTGGAGACTCAGGGCCAGCCGTGCACTGGAGACTTGACGACCTGCGTGGCTGTGACCTCCGCCCTGCAGCGTCTAGACCCTCGACTGCCCTCCACTGCGGCTCTGGAGGTCCCGACTCAGGGCATGGGAAAGAAATCCTCACTATCAGAAAACAGAGGGGCAATTTGCTGCTCTCCCTTTCCGGCCCAACCCGACACCCATCAAGTGGGTCCTTGCGAAGAGGCTTTCAGAAGAGGCTCCCAAGGTCTCCCAGGCCCGCCCCGCCCCAATCACGCTCCGCTCAGCCCCCTCAACTTTTGGTCTCCGGGAAGTTCGCAGCGTTCTCACGCTTGGCAGGAAGCTCCTGCCAAGGCTTCCGGAAAATCCTTTAAAAAACAGCGCGTGCGCTGGGCGGGGCTTGGTGAGCTCTCACTCCTATCTCCAAGTTCCGGGTGTTGTCGCGAGGGCTGCTCTACCCGGAACTTCCGGTTCCGGTCAGGCTCCGCGGTCTGGGCCTGATAATGCGGCCACGGCTTCTGTGGGGCGTTGCGCGGTGCCTCTGGCCCCGCAGGGCAGTTGGCCCAGCCCGCCGGCCCCTGAGCTCCTGTAGCCCGCCGCTGGAGGAGCTGTTCGCCCGGGGCGGGCCCTTGCGGACCTTCCTCGAGCGCCAGGCGGGGTCTGAAGCCCATTTGAAGGTCAGGAGGCCGGAGTTGGCGGCAGTGATCAAACTGCTGAACCAGAAGGAGCAGGAGCTGCGGGAGACCGAGCCCTTGCTGCACGGTAAGAGCCGGGCCCGGGGGAGCGGCGTCAAAGCACATTCTTGACTCTTCGTTTGCCTTTTCCACTACCCACACTACCCGGGTTTGAAACTCTTACTCACTTGCAGCCGTTTTTATTTTGGATCAGAGGTAAGGACATCATTGCGTGCTCTCTGATCCCATCCTCTCCTGTGGGCTCAGTTGTGCTCCTTTGCCACGGTGCTCTGCCCCCTTTTACATGCTTATTAGTTGTGTATTCGGGCAAGAGATCATTAGCTCAGCAAGGATAAATAAGGCACTGTCCCTGTGATGGGTTCCACAGCGGTGTTTCTCAAAGTGTGGTGTGGAGACCCATCTGCAGTAGTATCACGGGCAGTGCTTGTTAATAGCAGACTTAGGGCTCAGAATCTCAGACCTAGACGTGCTTTTTTCTTTTTTTATTTTTAGACAGAGTTTCGCTCTGTCGCCCACACTGGAGTGCAGTGGCGCGATCTCGGCTCACTGCAAGCTCCGCCTCCCAGGTTCACACCATTCTCCTGCCTCAGCCTCCGGAGTAGCTGGGACTACAGGCGCCCTAATTTTTTGTATTTTTAGTAGATACGGGGTTTCACCGTGTTAACCAGTCTGGTCTCGATCTCCTGACTTCGTGATCCGCCCTCCTCGGCCTCCCAAAGTGCTGGGATTACAGGTGTGAGCCACCGTGCCCGGCCTAGATGTGCATTTAACAAGTTTCCCAAGTGATTCTGGAAAGGGGCTTAAGTGTCTGCATTACTATAAGCTCCCAGGCCTGCCAAGCTGCTGGTCCAGGCACCACTTTGGGTAGAAAGCTTCCACAGAGATTCGCAGTCTAGTGAGGGACATAATTAATTACCTGTAATATAGCTGATAAGAAAGCATAGATATAAATGTATGAATAAAGACCTAGGAGAGCAAGCACTTGTTAAACACTGAGGAGGTGTAAAGGCCCACCCATATAGGATATAATAATAGTTTAACTTGTGTTGATCCCTTACTGTACTCCAGGGTTTATTTAGTCAGACACCACTAATTACTAAAAAAAATTACGGAAATAGCTTTTAGGTGCTTACAGTCTAGTAAGGGAGATGTGTAAGAAGTAAAAATATTAAGTGACTTTTATAGTTATAAAGATTAGTGTTTAACATCTGCAATAAACCCCAGAGCGTTATCAAAAACAAAGGCTGGCATTTAAGTGTATCTCGAAGGGTAAGCAGGAGGTTGTCTGTCAGATGGTGCAAGAGATTAAAGACAGAGAGGTGACCAGCCTAGGTAAAGGTACTAAATTGGGAAACTCAATATGGCCTAAGTATAGAATAGGTAGGAGATGATAATGTCATAGAAACATGAAGCCAGAAAGACAGTTAAGAACCTTGCAAGACAAAAAATTTGGATTTATTTTTTATAGACCATGGAAAGCTGCATATGTTTTTAAGCAGAGAAGTCACGTCTTTGTAAAGAAAAGTTAATGGTGGCATGCGTTGAGGATGAATTGGAGTATTCTCCAGAAACCCTGGTGACTGACAGGCCAGGGAGGAGGCAGTTGAAACAATCCAAAGAAGAAATGGTGATAGGAATAGGTCTGACTCACAAAACATTCTGAGGAACCAATTAGGATTTAGTGGCTTATGTCCTGAGAAGGATGAAGGAGAGAGAGTTAATTCTAAGAAAAGTCTTAGGTTTCTGGCTTCAGCACATGAGTGGTACTGTTAATTAAGACGAAAGTATAAAAGTTGGACCAAATTTTTTAAAAAGATGAGTTTTGCAGTGAATGCCATATTAAGTTAAAAATACCTGTGAAAAGGAATTCCAATAAAGATATCTGTACTAGTCTAGGAGAAAAAATTACTGACAAAGGAGAAAAATTGAGCCCAAATAATCATAAGAGAGCTCTTGAGATATACAATACATGGTAAACTAAACCTTAGAAGTAGATGAGAACACTCAGGGAAAATTCATTAAGATAGAAACAAGTCTAAAAAGGCCAGAAATACATAGTATTTGAGGAGCAGGCAGAGAAGAAAGCTATAAAAGGTTAAGAAAAAAACAGCCAGAGCTTTGTGACCTTGAAGTAGATAAATAAACGAAGCTGTAGAAGCCAATTAAAGAAAATTTCAAGAAGTAAGAGATCCTTGGCCAGGCGTGGTGGCTCAAGCCTCTAATCCCAGCACTTTGAGAGGCCCAGGTGGGTGGATCACTTGAGCCCAGGAGTTCGAGACCAGCCTGGGCAACATGGCAAAACCCTGTCTCTACAAACAATGCAGAATTAGCTGGGCATGCTGGTGCGTGCTTGTGGTCCCAGCTACTTGAGAGGCTGAGGTGGGAGAATTGCTTGAACCCGGGAGGTGGAGGTTGCAGTGAGCCAAGATGGTGCCACTGCACTCCAGCCTGAGTGACAGCGCAAGACCCTGCCTCAAAAAAAAAAAAAAATTCCTCAGTACCTGACATAGAAAGGTAAAACTCAACCTTTTCAGCTCACACTGAAGTAACTCTTTTGATTTGGCAATTTTGTTATTGGTAATTTGAATAAAAATAGTCTTGATATGATTATAGAATCCAATGTAACAGCTTGAGAAGTAAATTAGAGTTAACAGGAGAAAAGTAATAAAAATGGCATTTTATCTTCAGAAATCTAGGTGGGAAAAGAGGGGTGACAATAAGCAGCTACTCAAAGGGTTGAAAAGAATGGGATCCATTTAGAATAGGAAACCATAAACATCTTTGTAGGGAAAGGGGAAGGCGGGCACATGGTAGGTGTCCAGTAAACATATGTTGATTTATAATATTCAAGAGAAATTAAAGAAGTAGTGTATTACCATTGGCTCTGAGTAACTCCTCATTCTAAACCCTTTAGAGCTGCACTATCCAATATAGTAGCCAGTTGCCACACAGCTGTTGAGCATCTATTTGTGGCTAGTCTGAATTGAGGTGTTTAAGTGTAAAATACATATAGATTTCAAACACTTGGTATAGAAAGTAATATTTTTATGTTAATTACATGTTGAAATAATATTTGGAGCATATTGGGTTAAATAAAATATAGTTTTTAAATTACTTCTAGACTCTAGTTCCAATCTCCTTATCTTTGCAGAACTGAAAGGCACCTTAGAGATCATCCAGCTCAGAACTTTCATTTCATTCTTGTCATAACTGAGAGAAGTTGAGCCTATTGCCCTAACAGTACCTTAGCGATTAAACTAGGGCTAGAATTCATTTTTGCTTTTCCTAACTCAACACATTTTCTATTCTACCAGATTTCTTCCATACCATATGCGTGCCAAAATAATTTTCAGCAGTGCTTCCTGTACTTACTTATTTCAGTTTTGCTGTTGTTATTCTCTCCTTGAGTTAATCTTTCTTTCCTTTTTCTGCCCATTCCAAAATCAACAGATTCCTTCAAGGTGCAACTGTTTTAATATTTGATCACATAGTGTATTAGTCTGTTTTCACACTGCTGATAAAGACATACCCAAGACGGGGTAATTTTTAAGAAAAAAAAGTTTAATAGACTCACAGTTCCACGTGGCTGGGGAGGTCTCACAATCATGGTGGAAGGCAGAAGGCACTTCTTACATGGCAGCAGACAAGAGAACTTGTGCAGGGGACTCTTCTTTATAAAACCATCAGATCTCGTAAGACTTATTCACTATCACGAGAACAGCACGGGAAATACCTGCCCCTATGATTCAGTTACCTCCCACAACAGGTGGGAATTGTGGGAGCTACAAATCAAAATGAGATTTGGGTGGGGACACAGCCAAACCATATCACATAGTGGTTTAGGTTATTTTTTGTTTTTCTCTTTTAGAAAAACATAAAGAAACTAAAATTATCTATAATGCTCTCTTGAGGGCAGGTCTTACATATGTATTATCCCAGTTCCCAGCACGGTTGGTTCTTAATAGAGAAGCATACAAACTGATACTTTGTAAGGGTTTGAACTTTCCATAGAGAGAATAATTTGTTAATAGCCAGAAATTTTCCCTTTCCTCCTCCTTTATATAGGCTGCATATCATCTATAGGGTAGAGGAATGAGAAAGTATGTTTTATAAGATAAAAATGAAAATTTAAAGATGAAACAACAATAAGGGTAAAGCCAGAGAGAGAGGAGTACTTCATATAAACATTCTGTATACATTAGGCAGAGTCTAATAAATGTTTTTGGGTGGTTACTAAAATAGTAATGAAACATTTGCTTATAAGAGAATAAATAACTTCCTACTTTTTAATTGAATTTTAGTTTTACTGGTGTAAACTTCTGTATCCCTTCTGTCCATCTTATTAGCTAAATGCACTCATTGGTTTATTGTATAGTCTAAGTTGGAAGTCTAAAAGCATATTTATTAAAGTGCATATTTCATGGAGATGAAATTATGGAAGAGTTTAGCTTTTTTATATTTTTATAGAAATTTTTACTTGTACTTTCTTTTGTCATAAAAAAACTTTATACTTACATGCTTATGAAAACTAATGTATAAAATGGTGAAATTGATTGAAAGGACATTTATTGAATGGCATTTATTGAAAGGACAAGATAGACATTTTATTTTTCTCTTCAGCTATAATAACCATAAAACTATTTCCTAGAAGTCTGCTGGCAGTTCAACACTAATTAAGGAAAACCTTAACTTCTGCCCTTTTTTTCCTAGATGAGAATGAAGATTTAAGGAAACTTGCAGAGAATGAAATAACTCTGTGTCAAAAAGAAATAACTCAGCTGAAGCATCAGGTATGGTATTTCTGCAAAGAATAAAGCATTTGTGCTATTCTTAGGCATTAACGTTTATTAAAGGTTTATAAAAACAAAGAAGTGACTAGCTTGTTACTGTTTAGAATAAATTGGGTTTTTAAAATTTATTTTCTAGATTTATTGAGATATAAATTGACCCCAAAATTGCATATATTTAAGGTGTATAATGTGATGTTTTGATATATGCATACATTTTGAAATGATTATGACTATCAATAAACTGGCTTTTAAAGAACAAACTGGCCGGGCGCGGTGGCTCAAGCCTGTAATCCCAGCACTTTGGGAGGCCGAGACGGGCGGATCACGAGGTCAGGAGTTCCAGACCATCCTGGCTAACACGGTGAAACCCCGTCTCTACTAAAAAATACGAAAAACTAGCCGGGCGAGGTGGCAGGCGCCTGTAGTCCCGGCTACTCGGGAGGCTGAGGCAGGAGAATGGCGTAAAAACCCGGGAGGCGGAGCTTGCAGTGAGCTGAGATCCGGCCACTGCACTCCAGCCTGGGCGACACAGCGAGACTCCATCTCAAAAAAAAAAAAAAAAAAAAAAAAAGAACAAACTTCACGTGGTCCTGTTTTCATCATACTAAAAATACTGTACAGCTGTCACAGAAAGGTAACTGTCACAGTGATAGTATTTTCTGGAAAGGCAGCAAAATAGTGACGTGTCTTCCCTCTGTTTTTTTTTTTTTTAAGAAGGTTGGAGGTAGACATGGGGCAGAAGAGGTTATATGAAAGGACTTCAAAAGTTTTTGGAAAACTGGAATTAAAAGATATATATATATAAACTTTAATGTATTGACATAAGTGCCACCATCAAGTTCAAGACACTTTTGTAAGCAAAAAGGTGATATACCAGCATTTAATGTATCCCTAAAGAACTGAGGGTCCTGGGAATTTAACCATGTCAATGTAGTCTTTTTTATATTATTAACTAAAGAACAATGGGTACCCTTTACAAATTTTTTAAGATTAGGAAACAAAAAAAGGAGAAGCCAAAAAAGGACTGTAACATGAATGCCTATGGATTTCCCATTGAAACTCTCAAAATTGCCTCTGTTGGATGAGAGGAATGAGCAGGAGCACTGGTGTAGGAGAGGACTCTGGTGAAGCTGTCCCTGGTATTTTGCTAAAACTCTGGCTGACTTTCTCAAAACCCTCCTAGTAAGCAGATACTGTTGTTCTTTGGCCATCCAGAATGTCAATAAGCAAGATGCCTTGAGCATCCCCAAAACGACTATTGCCATGATCTTTGCCCCTAGCCAGTCTGCTTTCGCTTTGACTGGACCCCTTCCACATCTTGGTGGCCATTGTTTTGATTGTGCTTTGTCTCCAGGATCATACTGGTAAAGCCATGTTTCACTTGCAGTTACAATTCAAAGAAATGCTTCAGGATCTTGATCCAATTTGTTTAAAATTTCTACTGAAAGCTCTGCTCTTGCCTGCAGCTGATCTGCATGCAAAGGTTCTGGCACCCATCCAGAGGAAAGTTTGCTCACCTTTAATTTTTTTGTCCGAATTTTATAAGCTGAACCAGTTGAGATGTCTTTGGTGTGGCTATTGTTTCTGCTGTTAACCATCAGTCCTCTTCAATTAGGGCACAAATAAGATTAATTTTTTTCCTCACAAACTGATGTAGATGGTCTGCCACTGTGGACTTCCTCTTCAACATGATCTTGTCTCTACGTAAAACGAGTTCTCCATTTGTAAACTGCTGATTTTTTCAGGGCATTGTCCTCATAAACTTTTCATAAAGCATCAATGATTTCACCATTCTTCCACCCAAGCTTCACCAGCAATTTAATGTTTCTTCTTGCTTCAGTTTTAGCAGAACTGATACACCCTTTTTAGTGCCTTAAACTAGAACCTGTAACTTGTTATAACAAGTAGCACGAGTTTATTTTGTTACAAAATAACTTTGAAATACAACTTCTTGAAGTCCCCTGGTACAGTGACAGTAGACCGTGAGCCTCAGGGCCAGGAATATTTATTTTGCATCTCTTACACTATTTAGAATGTCAGACCTAGAGTAAGCCCTGAGGATTTTAAGAATTGGATTACACTGCTTTGGTTATACATCCAGGAGAATTACAGAACATATAGAGTTAATAAAGAATAATTATATGAAATTAGAGCCACTCTTTGCTAATTCTGTAAAGCAGAGACTAAAGGTTGACAGCAGTTACCTCTGGGGATAAGTGAAAGAATGTGTTAGGTAAGGAAGGACCCAGGAAAGGGGGTACTTATTTTTGAGAATCTACCTCCCCCTTAGCCAAATGTGAAAATTACTAAAAATTAATGTTCCTATAACCTATGTTAGAAGGCGAGAATTCCACTATAAGGTGAAAAGTGTAGTGTAGCTCGCGTTTTACCAATTTTCTAAATTAAATTTTGTGTGAATAAGAAGGATATGTGTATTAAAGGTTTCTGTACAGTGTGTAGTAATCAACAAACAAGTAAAATCCATTTGTTCAAAATTTGAATGATAATGTTGTATTGGCATCGGCTAGAGAGATGGAAAAGTAGTAACTAGCATGGCTTCTGACCAGTGTCTAGTGTGATAGCAGTGTACTCAGGTATATTCAGGTTCAATTCTAGCTCTTCCACTTACTTTCGAGTTGGGTAATGTTGAGCCACTAGATTATTCAACCCCTGTAAAGTTAGTTTCACATCTTAAGGTAGAACTGTTAATAATACTTACCCCAGATTGTTTTAAGAATTAAAGTATGTACAGTGCTTAGAATGCCTGCCATATATTAAAGAACCAATGAAATGTTGGTAGCTTTTCTTATTAATTAACTTAATCTAAGAAGTCTTTGTTCTAGATCCCCTTGATTAGAAACATACTATTGTAATGGAGAGAAGACTGATCTAGGCACAAAGGTTTGTGTTCTTGTGCCTGCTTGGTCAGTAACTAACACTTTGCCCTTAAACAAGTCATTTAATCTCTGTTAACCTCTGTTTCCTTTACAAGTAAAATTAAAGAATTGGACCAGATAATCTCTAAGGGCCTTTTTAGTTTCAAAATTACAAGTTTATCTTCCATAATAAGAAATCTTAAAATAATACAAATGCAGTTTTGAGTGCTTTGGGTTTTCTGCCATACTAGGCCTTAAATTTCAACAGGATGGAGCTAGAATCTTCTTTTGCTTTCTACAACAGTGTAATTTCCTAATCACAGCAAGTACTTAGTTCTTATTAACAGAAGAGAGAACTGATATAAAGCATACAAGAACTCCAACAGACAATAAAACAAGCCTGAAGTTTTAGCTGAATCTTACAGCATTTATAATATAGTTGTAACATTAATATTTTATGGAAGTTACACATTATACAGTTCTAATTGGCAAGATGGTTGAACAGTACTCAGCAATATTAAATTATTTGCTTGGAGAAACTTAAGTTAAATATTTAAAATTCCTGAATCTAATCATTTAGCTTTTTATTTTTTGGTAAATTTTAAATCTTAATTATAGGAGGGGTGATATTTTTATATTTACAGATTATCTTACTTTTGGTTCCCTCAGAAGAAACAGATGAAAATGATTTGATCCTGGAAGTAACTGCAGGAGTTGGAGGTCAGGAGGCAATGTTGTTTACTTCAGAGATATTTGATATGTATCAACAATATGCCGCATTTAAAAGATGGCATTTTGAAACCCTGGAATATTTTCCAAGTGAAATAGGTCAGTAAACTATTCATTTTGTTTCGGGTAAAGTGTTTAGGAAAAGAGTTGGAAAGACCATGACTAGGCTTTAGAACTTATCTGTAAGGATGCTAATGTAGTTTTATGCTCATCCTTTACCTAATAAATTTGAAGGCAAATACAATAATTTTGAAATGACCTATAAAATCTCATGGAGAGTCTTTCAATAATACTAACCATTGAATTGCTAACAGTCTTTAAAAGTAGTCTTAGATATGTTACTGATGTCAGTTGATTAGCCTCATACATGTTTTGTTTAGTACTTGTAAGCAGTAAAGATAAATATTAAAACACTAAATATTTTAATGTTTTACAGTCTCCATGTTTATCTCCTTTTATAACTTTAAAAATATACCTCAAGATTTTTAGTCTCCATGTTTATCTCCTTTTATGAGTTTAAAAATATAGCTCAAGATAGTAGATGTGATGATCAATTATTTATAAATGGCAGGAATAACAAAAATAATTCTATATCCCTGTATTTTCAAGGTGGCCTTAGACATGCGTCTGCCAGCATTGGGGGTTCAGAAGCCTATAGGCACATGAAATTTGAAGGAGGTGTGCACAGAGTACAAAGAGTGCCAAAGACAGAAAAGCAAGGCCGCATCCATACTAGCACCATGACTGTAGCGATATTACCCCAGCCTACTGAGGTAAGGCATAAGCCCTTCTCCTTGGAATCCTGGGCCTAGCACGGTGCCTTGCCCCCAGAGTAACATTTAGAGTTTACTGAATTGAGTATCTATTTGGTCTTCGAAGCTTGTGTATTTTGAGTTGTATATTATCTCAGTCTAAAACATGTTATAATGTTAAAAATCAAGGATTTGTAAATGATACAATGTTGCATGGTCTGTGTATTAGTATTTTCCTAATAAGTAGTTACTGTGAGATCATCTCTGTGGGTGAAATAATAACCTATTTAAATATGGACTGGTTGCCTTTATAATGACTTCTGCCTTGTGTGACTGGTTTATGGGGTATTAACAGCAACAATCCTATTTAACAAAGGTAATTAACAGAATTGCTGCTTCATAACCCATTTACATTAAAATTAAAGTATATTGTTACACTGTTCATAATGAGTATACTGTTTCTCACAAAGCAAATTCTCAGTCTGTATTTTTAAGATAACTTAGTGTAGGAGTTCTGTTTTGCCTCATTTCCCTTCTGCTAAAAAGTGATAGGAGATATCTGACTTGTGTTTCAGAATGAAGTGTGAATGCTTTGAGAAGGAACTCTCAGTGGTTCCTATGCTAATTTTGGGAAAAAGTGCTATTGACTCTGTAATAGCTTTCATGGAGTTGCTTTCTTTAGGTCTTCATAGTTTCTTTAGATCTAATTTTTGTGTGAAGCGTAGATGAGAAACTAAACAGTTAAGGGAGAGAGTGAAGTAGAATAAATGGCAGGAGCCACACCTAGCAACCTAGTCACTTATGTTTAAGCATCTTGGGGTGGAAGTTTTCAGGAAAAGATGAGACACTGAGGGCCATGTATCATCTTAATTCTTCTAGCAACCATAAGAGGGAGTCACACAGGGAAACATAGAGGTGGAAGGCCCAAGGAATGGTAGGATTCTTACTGCCAGCATTGCAGACATGTCACAGAATGGTTCTTAGTTGTTCATGAAACAGTGCTTTTGATGGTGGCTCCCAGGACAAAGCATTACCTTGACCTCAGATCCCAGTGTGTTGAGGAATTGAGACCCATGATTTCTTGGTCACTCCCACTTCCATTTGGTTCATCTTTGCCTCCAAATATGTTTGAAATAAAACGAAATAGACCCTTCCCACAGTTCTGAAGCTACCATTGTGGGTGTGGGTGTGGGTGGTTTTTTTTTTTCTGCTGCTAGGCTCTTTAAATTCAGAAAAATTTGAAAAAACCTTACCTTAGCTCACGCATTCAGTTCTAAAAGTAGGCAGAAGAGTATCAAGTTCTACTGTTTCTTTGGTAAGAAATGGGTAAAGAGAAGCCAGGTTTTTGAGAACTAGAAAGGATTTGTTTTTCAAAACTGTACAATCCTGTACTATTTCGATTCCTTACTCTTCCAAAAAGCAAAACAGTTTTAAATTGGTATCCTTCTAGCTACTTTCTAGTCTTAAAATTAAACCTCCCAAATATATGAATTCTGTACATGTTGTGTATTTATAAATGGGTCGCTCTTGCCTTTATAAAGTTGGTACATATAACCTTTTAAAATACCAGTTTTTCTTCTGTATAGATTAATCTCGTGATTAATCCAAAAGATTTGAGAATTGACACTAAGCGAGCCAGTGGAGCTGGGGGGCAGCATGTAAATACCACAGACAGTGCTGTCCGGATAGTTCATCTTCCAACAGGTGTGTACTTATTCCTTCAAGATATGACACTAAAGAAATCAATTTTGGAATAATTTGACTAATTTTCCACTGAAATAGATCCTCGGTTACCAGAGAAATGTATACTACTAAGGATTGTTATTAAGTACTTGATTTACTTAGAATCCTTACCTGATACTCTGGGGGATAATTGCAAGGCCAGGAAGAGGGAGGGATCCAAACTCAGGGAATGTCTGTATTAATGATTTATAGAAGGTGTGGATGGTCCTTCCAGGTGGAGTTCTGAGGTTTATACTTAAAAAGAAAATTCTCACAATGAAGTTATTATCATGGGTTCTTTATCAGAAAATGCTCTAAATCATTAGTTCTGAGCATTTTTGCAGGGGAGGGGAACATGGCCTCCTTTGAAAAAATGATATGAAAGCATTGTATAGTTTTGTATATAACTGCAGGGGCATCTTTCCATTAACTTCATTCACATACCTCCAGGGGATCTGATTCTAGATAGTTAGGCAAAGGGACTACATCCAAATCTTTAAGTCTCCAGTACACTGTAGGTTGAACTAAACGTCTTTCACAAGTATTACCACAGTGATTCACATGTGATAAAGCATATGGATAGCAAATCTCAGTTATCTAGAAGGGAAACAAGAATCTCTTACTATGACTGATTTCAAAGGGGCATAATCCCTATTAACTAATAGTGGTTGAGGCCAGTACTGGATTGTTATGATTTTGTTCTTTTAATTATGGGAGTATCCTTATGTTAAACTGGATGATGTCTTAGGTAATACAGAATACAAAACAGAAATTGGGGGGAAAAAATGGATAGCCTAAAAAAATTAAGTGATTTTCTCTAGTAATAGGATTTCTCATTTACCTTCGTTTCTGTAAGTAGTTACTTTTAAAACATGGTGGCTAGCTGAGGGGAAACAATCTGTATTAAATGATTTATGCTTATTGTTTAGTATATATGCCTTCAGTATAGAAATACTTTGTGCTAGGCCGGGCGCAGTGGCTCACGCCTGTAATCCCAGCACTTTGGGAGGCTGAGGCAGGCGGATCACGAGGTCAGGAGATCGAGACCATCCTGGCTAACATGGTGAAATCCTGTCTCTACTAAAAATACAAAAAAAAAAAATTAGCCAGGCGTGGTGGCGGGCGCCTGTAGTCCCAGCTACTGGGGAGACTGAGGCAGGAGAATCGCTTGAACCCGGGAGGCGGAGCTTGCAGTGAGCCGAGATATCACCACTGCACTCCAGCCTGGGTGACAGAGTGAGACTCCATCTCAAACAAACAAAAAAAAGAAATACTTTGTGCTATTTGTGCTATTGCTCAAACTTAAATTTTCAGTTTTCTGATAAACTCTGCAAAAGTGAAGTCTATAGTCTCTCCCTTTTTTATTAGAGTCCTGTTTTTTCTCCTTCATAAAGGAAGAAGAAAAAGGATGAGGAGGAAAAGGAGTATTCCTTGGTAATAAGTAAAGAAGATTTTTCTATTAAAACTTTTTAATTCTCGTAACACTATTCAGGTGTTGTTTCTGAATGTCAACAAGAGAGATCTCAACTGAAAAATAGAGAGCTGGCTATGAAAAAGTTACGTGCAAAACTGTACAGCATGCATCTAGAAAAAGAAGCAAATAAGAGACAGAATGCTAGAAAAATTCAGGTAAAAAATGAATTTTAAAAATGCTTTTAAAGGATAGAAATATTTTTATATAACTCAGCTTTTTTAAAAATAACTCGGTTTTTACATATCATATTTGTTTTAACCTGTGTTGAAAACAATTCAGGTAGTCTGAGGGCTATCCTTGTTTGATAGTAATCTTACACCTCTGCCCTGTTTTCTATATTCAAAGGTATTTTTCTCAGACTTTTAATCAGTTACTAAAAATAAAGATATATACTGAGTCCTCATTCATTTTTAATCCTTTGAAATTGTAATATGCAAGGAAGTTTGAAATCTAACTCAACTTGGCTTTCTTCCTGTTTGGTGTTTAATTTTTGTTGTCGTTGTTTGTTATTGAGATAGAGTTTCGCTCTTGTCACCCAGGCTGGAGTGCAGTGGCGCGATCTCGGCTCACTGCAACCTCTGCTTCCTGGGTTCAAGCGATTCTCCTGCCTCAGCCTCCTGAGTAGCTGGGATTATAGGTGCCCGCCACCACACTCGGCTAATTTTTTGTATTTTTACTAGAGACGGGGTTTCGCCATGTTGGGCAGGCTGGTCTTGAACTCCTGACCTCAGGTGATCTACCCATTTCAGCCTCCCAAAGTGCTGAGATTACAGGCATGAGCCACCGCGCCCTGCCGGTATTTAATTTTGTAACTACAGAGCCTTTTAAGAACTCCTCAATATGGGAAACTCACCACCTTGTTATCACGGAAGATGACTGCATTAATTCATAGAGATAATACATATTCAGCGACTATAGGAATAGCAACTATGTGCCAGGCTCTATAGCCATCATCACTGTGTAATAGACACTGTATTTTGCAGATGGGTAAACTAGTTGCCCGAGGTCATAGAACATTGAAGTGGCTGAGGCAGGATTCAGATATTAATCTGATTTTAGAGCACATGTTCTTTTTTCTATATCATGTTCCCATGTCATTTGGGGATTCTAAGTGTTTAAAACCTGATTCTCGCATTTTGATTCATGTTATAAATCAAGAACTTAAGTCTTCAGATAAGTTAAATTTGTAGGTTTAAATTGCCCTGAATCTAACTGCATCTCATCTTTTTTTCTATATACAGATTGGAAGTAAAGGAAGATCAGAGAAAATAAGAACATATAATTTTCCACAGAACCGGGTCACAGATCACAGAATAAGCAAGACACTGCATGATCTTGAAACTTTTATGCAGGGAGATTATCTACTGGATGAACTTGTACAGTCATTGAAGGAATACGCCGATTATGAATCTTTAGTAGAAATTATTTCCCAAAAAGTTTAAGTTGATTTGTTATTTGTAGACTTTCGTAGCTTAGAAAAATTCTACAGCACATCCACATAGGGTGAAAATACCCTTATTCTCTTCAAAAACATGAGTTAACACAGTTGGAGGTAATATGTGTATTTTGAAGTCATAGATAATTTACATAGATCTCTCTCAATGCATTAGCAAAAATCATACAATATACAGATGGTCCTCGATTTACATTGTGGTTAATTCCCAGTAAACCCATCATAAGTTAAAAAAGCATATAACGTTAGCGACACAGCAGGCTCCTACTTAATGACAGCTTGACGTAACAATTTTCCAACTTTACCGTGGTATGAAAGAGGCATGATTCGTAAGTCCTAAGGAGCTCCTCAGCTTGAAATGGGGCTGCATCCCTGTAAACCCATCATAAAGTCAAAAAATCCTAAAACCATCATAAGTTGGTGACCACCTGTAATCATGACGTAGTGGTAAATCTTGGACACTTCCTTATAATAAGTAGACAAAGGAAAATCATCCTTTGTCCTGTTCTATGTAAGTATTTAATGAATGATCAAAAATTCAGTTTAAATATTACGAAAAACTTTAAACTAGTAGAAATGTGACAGTAAATACTGTATCCTGATATCTAGTCAGGAGACAGAAACCATACCATTAACTTGAACAGGGATAATTTTAATATAAAAAACTGTTAAGTGATAATGATATTAGCTTTTAAGAGAGATGAAAGAGAGCTACGATGTTCTAGGACTGAGAGTACCAAAGTTAAGAATACCCTTGAAAGGGGCTCCCCTTACCCATGGTGAAGTCAGGCCTAATGGTGAGAGAGTGGCTATAGCCTACTCAGTGATGGGGAAATTCCCCGTCTTGCCTTGGGCCAGAGCTGGTGTACAGCTGTTGGATCGGGTCTTAGAAGCAAAGAACCTCACACCCTCTACTGGTAAGCCAGAAGCCTCTTGCTAGGGTGTGAGCAAAACTTGGACAGGAACTCTCAGTAGATGTTTGTGTTTGTCAAGATTCTCCAGACAAACTCCCTTAAAAGGATTGGCTTGTGTGATGATTATTAAGTCTAACAAGTCCAAAAGCTGGAGTGTGAGGCAGGCGGCTGGAGACCCAGGAAAGCTGATGGTGCAGGTCCAGTCCAAAGGTATGTGTTGGAGGATTCTCTTGTTCTTGGAAGAGGACAGTCGTTTTTTCTCTTCAGACCTTCACCTGACTGGATCAAGCCCACTAACATTGAGGAGGGCAGTCTGCATTACTCAAAGTTCACTGATTTAAATGTCAATCTCATGTAAAAACACCCTCACAGAAACACCTAGCGTAATGTTTGACCTTATAATTGGAAACTCAGAGCAGAAGTTAAATCTCTTAAAAAAAAAAAAAGTATGACCCAGTAGCTAGGCACCCTGTGGCCTAGCCAAGTTGACACATAAAATTAACTGTCACAGTATCATCTTAGAAGCAAGAGAAGCCCCTTTATTCTGCAGTGCCCCTCTACCAACACCTACTGACAAAGAACATGGTGCTATCTGGCATGGGAGAAATGTTCAGTTTGCTGTGGCTTGAATGTGTCCCCTCAAATTCAGGTGTTGCCAGTGTGACAGCATCAAGAGGTGGGCCCTGTAAGAGATCACTAGGCCATGAGGGATTCTCTCAGGACTGGGATGAAGGCCCTTAATAAAAGAGGCTTCAGGGAGCATCCTGCTAGCTTGCCTTCTGTATGTGAGAACACAGCAGGAAAGCCCTAGTCAACAAGTGCCAGCTCCTTGATCTTAACTTCCCATCCTCCAGAACTGTGAGAAATACATTTCTGTTCTTTACAAATTACCCAGTCTCCTGTATTCTGTTAAAGCAGCACAAAATGAAGATAACACACCTGAACACCTGAACATTCTTCACAAGGTAGTAAATGTACTGCTTTATTCTGGTCTCAGTATTGTGTGCTTAATAAGGAAATGAGAACGGGTGGATCAAGGCATAGGATAAACAAGTTACTGCTAGACCTCTCACAATGCCATTAATGGTAAGACTATTTTTGTCATTCTTGTCTCTTCGGAAGCTAACACCATGCTGTAATAGGCACTAAATAGATGTCTAAAAACATACCTTAAGTGTTTGTCTAGAAATCTGGTGTATTGCTCAGAAAGAACCAAAATTCAACTTAATTTCAAAGGGCCTGAAGCCCTAGTTAATCAAAATTCATTAGTTTTTAATGGTACTACCACTCTCAAATTTAAAATGGCATCTTAAGTTCCCCTTCCTCGCGTTGGATTTATTGCTAAAACCTGTGATCCTTTTTAGTTCCATTACCACTGCTCTTGTCCAGAATTAACTTCTCAGACTACTTTAATAGTCACCTGACTTCTCCCTCGCATCCTATTTGCTGTCTAATTCTGGTTACAAATAAGTAACTGCCAAACTAATCTTTCTAAAAAGCAAGACTGATCTCGTCACTCCTTTGCTCAACAATGTAAAAGCTCCCATTGCCTCCCAAATAAAACCAGCTCTCCACTGTGTATACATCCATGATCTGTATCCAGCATCATTTTGTATTAGCTCACTTTACACACCACCCCCCATGCCACATCAAATTAATTTATCTTAATAAATGCAACTGCATTTACCCTTTCCCTTATTTTGTTCTTTATGTTGTAGAAGGCCTCCTTTGTGCCCGTTTCTTCATAAGACATCCCCTACAGCCATGCTTCTCATCCAGAGGGCCTCTGGCCCCCAGGAGACATCTGGCAGTGTTTAGAGACAGTTATCACAACTGGAAGACAGAATAAAAGAGATGCTGCTAAACACCCTACAATTATCTGGCCCAAAAGTGCTGAGGTTAAGAAGCCCTGTCCTACAGATGTTTCCCTTATCCTGGTACACAGAAGTAACTCTAAGAAAATTTCCACAATTTCCTTTTTGAGATGGAGTTTCACTCTTGTTGGCCAGGCTGGAGTGTAATGGCGTGGTATCAGCTCACTGCAACCTCCGCCTCCTGGGTTCAAGTGATTCTCCTGCCTCAGCCTCCCAAGTAGCTGGGATTACAGGCACCCACCGCCACGCCTGGCTAATTTTTTGTATTTTTAGTAGAGATGGGGTTTCACAATGTTGGCCAGGCTGGTCTCGAACTCCTGAGATATGCCCGCCTAGGCCTCCCAGGTGCTGGGATTACAGGCGTGAGCCACCACGCCTGGCCAAAATTTCCACAAATTTAAATGTATTTGACTCATCCAGTGTTCCACATAGCTTTATTTTATACACCTTACCCCCACAGACATGCCTCATGATTGGTATTCAGAAATTATTTACTAAACACCTATTATGGCTATTATGTGGCAAGCTCACAGATAATAAGCACAACGGCAGATATCATGTCCCATTTATTTCCATATATCCCACTGTTTTGCATGTGGTAGGTCTGCGATAAGAATTTTATGAAAGAATGAGGGCAGTTCTCTCTGCACTTCATGTTCCACTTAAACACCCAACAACTGATTGATGCTAATTTGAAAAATGAGGTGTATACATCTACTGGCATCTAGTAAAATTCAGAATGTCCCCCTGCCCTTTATTTTTTGGTCACCAGGCTGGAGTGCAGTGATGCGATCTCAGCTCACTGCAACCTCTGCCTCTGGGCTCAAGCCATCCTCCCACCTCGGCCTCCCAAGTAACTGCGACTACAGGTGTGCACCACCATGCCCAGCTAATTTTTGCTTTTTTTGTTTTTGGTAGAGATGGGGTTTCACCATGTTGACTCCTGGGGTCAAGCAATCCTCCTGCCTGTGACTCCCAAAGTGCTGGGGTTACAGGATTGAGCCACCATACCCCGCCAGAGTGGCCCTAAGTTTCTCACTTAGATGAGAATTAGCAGGTGCCAGTGAACCGAACATATTGACAGTTACGAATAATATAATTAAAGCTCAAACATCACTTAATGTCAATGATTCAGTAACCCAATAAGCTGGAAAAAACTGACAAATTATTCTAGCATGCAACAAAACATGCTTGGTTCTTTATATTACATTATGACAGAAATTTTGATTTCTCCAATAATCTATCAGCCTTTTTCTGGAGAATAAAAAAACTGCTGAAGAACAAATCTAAGCTGAGGATAAGATCCAAAGGTTGTATTCCAGATGCTCAACTAATTTAATGAGCCAGGCGCAGTGGCTCATGCCACCCAGCACTTTGGGAGGCCAAGGAGGACGGATCAGTTGAGGTCAGGAGTTCAAGATCAGCCTGGCCAACAAGGTGAAAGAAACCCTGTCTCTACTAAAAAATATAAAAATTAGCCAGTCGTGGTAGCGCATGTCTATAATCCCAGCTACTTGGGAGGCTGAGGCAGGAGAATCGCTTGAACCAGGAGGCAGGGGTTGCAATGGGCCAAGATCGCACCACTGCACTCCAGTCTGGGCTACAGAGTGAGACTCAGTCTCAAAAACATAAAAATAAAAAATAATGTAATGAGAACCCTTGCCTGCTTCAAATTTTGTATTTCTGCCAGCATCTGAAAATAAAAGGTGAATACAGTTATCTCTAAGGTCAAATTGTGAAGTAATGTGAAATGTACTAAAACCAACCAGGGCTCCAGCAGACAGTGCTATAGGCTAGCACAGCATAGGCGGAAAGCACATGGACTTTTTGAATCCTGCAGACTGGCACTAGAATTTCTGCTTACTAGCTGTGTGGTTCTGGTAGCCACAGTGAGAATTAACTCACACTGAGAAGCACAACCATTATACGCTGAAAATAATGCCAACCTATTGTGAGAATGAAAAGCTAACATTTACATTATTTTTTACATAAAAAAGCTGTTACAGTTTTAATATTCTATCAACAAATACCTACCTTGCCAAAATTCTTCCAACAACTAACCACTGCAATCAGAAGAAAGTCTAAACTCTACATGGAAAACCCACAAGGTCCCACAGGATCTGGCTTCTGCCTACCTCTCTAACCTCATCTCCTCTCTTTCTTGCTAAGTTGTAGTCAGGCATTCCCTCTGCTTATTATTCCCTGTTTATTATGCAGCTCTGCATGGCCAGTTCAACACTCAGATCCGGGTTCAAAGCCTCAGAAAGCGTCCTGACCATCCAAAAACCTTAACCTATATTAATCTGCATTCTCTACCCCAATACATTATTTCATATCCTTTTTCGTGTTCTGAAATTGTTCACTGTCAACTTCTTTCCCATTGATCTCTGTAAACTCCCTGAAGGACAGGACTTTGTCTTTTCAACTCTGAAGCTCCAGGACCTAGCCCCAGGGCCAGGCTAGAGTGAGGCAAGGAAGCACAGGCCTCAGGTGCATTTACGGGGATGAAAAAAATTTCAGTCATCAAGAGTGACACTATTTTAATGTAACCTTTTTTTTAAATGGAAAAGGCAAAAAGCCCATAATGAACTAATTATCAAAATTTTAGGTAGACAGGATCCACCCAGCACTTGTATGACTCATCCTCATCCTGACCACGCCACACAGGACTCGTCACTAACGGTACTGAACACTGACCACAAATAACTCACTCCGAGGCTGCAGAAAGGCACCAGAGGGAAACAGCAAACGAGGATTCGCCTTTTTGGAGTTCACATCCCGTGGCATCACTGGGCTGTAGCCATAAAGCTGAGTTCAGGGAATGCACTGTCCTACTTAAGTGCATATTCAAATTGTGAAAAGTTGAGCATCACTAATACTCCGGTACACTTTCATACTGATGTCCACGCCAGCCATCACTAAAAACTCCCTTGGCCAGGGGCGTCCAGGGGGGACTTCTATTTATTCTTTTTTTGGGAGCAGGACTACTGTCTCCTACGCTTGGTCCTTGAAGGAGAGGAACAAAAACCCAGGAAAGCGTAAACCAAGTGTCTGAAGGGTGGCTGAAAATACAAATAAATGCGCTCGCAAGGAAGAAGTGCCTCGGTCCCACCCTCGGCCCCGCCGGAAGGCCCTGGGAGACGCAGCCGCAGGTCTCCCACAGCTGATGTCAGCCAGGCGCAGGGAGAGCCGCACAGCCCCTCTAAGCGGCCCGCCCCTCATCCAGCCCCGGGAAAAAAAAATCGCGGGGAACCCCGGTGCGCAAGCGCCGACCCGCCAACTCTGCAGCCACAACCCGCCAAGGCGCCTGCGCAGAGGCGTGGATCAAGGGGAGGGGCAAGTTAGGAGGGAGAGCGGAGCGCGCGCGTAAATCCTAGAGAGGCGGGCTAAGCTGGGCTGGGGGGAGGGTCCGTCTTCCGGAAAGTCTGGATTGCCGGACGAGCCGAGTTGCCGCTCACCGAACTGCTGTTCGAGAGATGATCGAAGAAAGTCGGCTACCATTTGTACCCATCGAAGATCTCCAGATGGAAGCCGGCGCTGAATTTGGGCTGAGATTAGGACTTGCAGGAGGCCGGTCCGGAAGACGGCGG
This sequence comes from Theropithecus gelada, assembly GCF_003255815.1. Classification (NCBI taxonomy): domain Eukaryota; kingdom Metazoa; phylum Chordata; class Mammalia; order Primates; family Cercopithecidae; genus Theropithecus; species Theropithecus gelada. The sequence continues at coordinate 113,188,471 of NC_037671.1, forward strand.
AGGGAATCTTGGCGGGCGCACGCATGCGTGGTAGGCCCTCCACACGTGTGGCCGGGCCGCGGCCTCCCCGCGCTCGGAGGTCCCGCCCCCGGCCGTAGCATCTTTCCGGACGTGGGTAGCCGGTAAGCTGGAAGGGGGCTGGGCTTCGCGGCTCGGCCCCGCCTCGGCAGCGTCCAATTGGGCGCGGAAGAGGGCGCCCCCACCCACCGCCCTCCTATTGGTGCGTGCCTGCGAGCGACGCGCCTCATTGGACCGCGCGGATTTAGGCACCAAATTCAAAGATTTTAAAAGTACCAGCTGGCGCCTTTTAAGAGATACAGGTCTGTGAAGCAGGCAGGTTGCTCAGCTTCCCCTGGAGCGGTTCCTCTACCTGAGGCGGACTCCACGTCGGCTGGCATGAGCCGGCGCCCCTGCAGCTGCGCCCCACGGCCACCCCGCTGCTCCTGCAGCGCCAGCCCCAGCGCCGTGACAGCCGCCGGGCGTCCTCGACCCTCGGATAGTGAGTGAGGGGAGCGGGCGCGAGGGGGGCGCGCACGCCAGAGGGGTGCATGGGGAGGGCTGCAGCCTGAGGCCCTGACCCGACATCGCCCGGAGCCTGGACGCGCGGCCACGCCACACGCCCGGCCTCGGGCGGCGGCAGCGGTTCCTGGGTCCGGGAGGAGGGCGGCTGGGGATCTTGGGGAAGCCAGATGAGCCAGATGTGCAGGGGCCGGATGGCGGGCCGCGGGGTCCCGTCACCCACACTGACCCTGGACTCCAACCCCAGGAGGTGCGGGTCGTGGCATCCCAGGGCGCCCTTTTTCCTTCTCGGAAGACCCACCAACCCCACCCTGCTTGAATAGGCGCCAAATGCCCCTCCCCTCCCCCACCCCGGGGCCCCCGGCGGTGACAGGGCTGCGAGCAGGCAGCCCCCAGGGCCTGGCCAGGTGCCTCACCTTCGTCCCCCTGCGCCCCTTTTCTACATCTGCCCCGCACCCTCACAGCCAAAGGCAGTTTCCCCGATTTTTCGCGGTCCCAGCCTTACTGGCGGGCGCGGGAGATCGCGCTCGCAGTTATCTCCCGCCTCCTCCGCGTGTCCTGCGCCCTGTGGGGCAGCCTCACCGATCTCTCAGGAGTTCTAGGGTCTCCCTCCCCACTCCCGCCAAACGGAGAGACCCCCCACCTCATTGGACCAGACTCAACTGGGACATCCAAACAAAAACGTTACTTTTTCCCATTTTTTTCTCCCTTTGCCCATTAACCCAGTCTCAGGGCCTGGAGTGGAAAGGGAAGAGTTTTTAAAAAGCAGTTTTTACTACAAACCTTGAATTTGTCCATAGTATTAAGATGATTTTGTGAGAATCGAAGAATTGGTGACTTTTTCCCCATAACTCATGAAGAACTAGATAGTCCTTTATTTCAAAGCTTGTAGAGAATGGAAGGCACTCAAATGCTTATTTTTACCCTCTTTGTTGCTACCTCTAAATAAAATCCATATGCCCTTATTTTTACCTGAGAAATAACCCAAAATGAAAAAAAATAGCAATTCGGCATTGTACTATTTTGTAATGACTCTTTTATTAGAAAAGAACTCTAGACGTCTCTGGAGAAAAAAAAAAAAGCTTAATTTTAATTTTAATAGAAAATATATTTCTAGAAGATCCTGGATCATCAATCTACCATTGAAATTTTGAAGCTTTGATGGCTTTATGAGGGTTTTTTTTTCTTTTTTGATAACTCCATTTGTCTTTACTACCTTGCTCCTCAGAAAGAATTTACTGCCTGTTGGAATTTTTTCCCCAGTTTACAGGTTTGAGGAGATGAAATTAAAAATACATATATGTTACCTCCAAATAGTTTTGAAAGTAGGCTTTTCTAAAATTTTCTCTTAAAGATTATGGTCACAAGCATTGGGCCTCTTAAACTCTTAAGGAATGGCCATGCCTAACGTTGACCACATGGTGGTTATCTGTAGGTATTAGAGACTGGAACTTCATTATTTTAGTTAACAGAAGAGTTACAAAGATTTTTAAGGACTGCAGCCCTATTTATGATATTTAATATGGAGGATCAGGTCTATATTGGAAAATTAAATGTAAAGTCAAACATTGTAAAATTTTCTTTTCTCTGTATGACTGGGCTGGGAGTCGGTAAATGAGAAGTTTAAACAATGCCATGTATGAGTCTTATTACTATCTGCGCTTGGGGGAAAAGTAGGAATAGGACATTCCAAGTTCACAAAGCTAGTCAAAAGGTTAAGCCAGGATTTTCATTCAAACTTGGATCTGATTCTTAACTCTATACATTCTAATGGAAAAGTATGTGTTATTCTGAAATATATACTTCTTTGTGAAATGTGCTTTACTACTTTTAAATGTTAATGATTGGCAATGTAAGGAATATGAAGGGATTTGGCTTATGTGATTAAAAATAGATTGTATTGACTAGACCCTTGTGACAGGGACTTTGCCTTGCATTTAGTCCTGTTTTATTGTCTTACTCCCATTTTATGGATGAGGAAACTAAGGTTTTTAAGCGTTAATTTCATCAGTTTTTCCATAACTTAGTAAATAGCACTATATCACCTTAGATACTCAAGCCTTAAACCCCAGGGTGTTTTTTTACTCTCCTTTTCTTCATATCCACATCTAGTAGATTAGCAGCAAGTTGACTTTACCCTCCTAAATAACAGACCTTGAATCTATGCAGTTATTTTCATTTCCGCTACAATCCTTCTAGTCTGAGTTTCCCACACTCTGTACTTCTGTGATAAACACTTCTAACTATATTCTCTCTGCTTCTACTTTTACCTTCCTGCAATTCATTCTCCACGACTGCCAGTGATCTTCCAAAAATGTAAACCAAACCTCAGTCCTCCACATAGGACCCAGCCTACCCCACAAATCTGCAGATCATTCTACCTCTTCAACTATAATTTTCAATAACCTCCCCCAACTCAGCCCTACAGATATTTCTCTTTATTGAACACTCACATTTTTCCTTGTTTCCTGTGTTTCCCACCATCTGGAACTCTTCCACTAGATTTCCATAAGGTGTTCAGATTTCAGAATGTCAGCTTTGCTAAAAGATCATCCCTAATTAATATCTTTATCTCCCCCTACCCTGTCACTGAGTGGATGTTGGATAAATAAGTGAAATGGTTCAACTGAACTCTTAGCCCTCATCTGTTTAATTCAAGAGGTTATGAAGCCATATAATATTTTCTGTCTTTCTGGATAATAAGTCAATTATATGAATATTTCACATATTTCCCAAATTTGGCCTGGTCGTTGGAAAACACTTAGCTAGTTAAAAGGAATGGATTTAACCTTTTGCAAACAGTTGCTTCAGCTTCCTTTTTTATAAAACATCATGCTATGCTAATCTGTTTCTTCTGCAGTATTGTTATGGAAATGAAAAATACATTAATTTCATGTTTTAAAATTAAATCAACAACCAACATCCAGATTTCACTTTCATTTAATACCTTTCTCCAAAAAAAAAAAGGAAATCAGAGTTCCTTGGAGAAATGACTGATTCTAGGGCTGGAACAGGGAAATTAGAAGAAGATACGCTTAGAGCATCTTGTAGTCCCAGAAAGTAAGGGATGTTCAAAACACAAAATGATTTAAGTATGTGAAATGGACACCAATGTCAACTGAAAGAGCTCACAATAGCAAAAGCTGGAACAATTTGAGCAATACAATAAGTAGTATTGGATTATAACCCAAAGTCTATGAGTTTATACTGATATAAATGATTGGTAGTGTGAATAAATAGGAAATTAATGGACAAATCTGCTGTACAGAAGAATTCCAAATGATTTATAAATTTACTTCTTTAAGTGTGAGGTGTGCATAGTGACTTCCTTCCAAAAAGTTTCAAATGGAAAAAGAACAAAAAGGAGTAACTTTACATTTGGAAGAAGCTCAGAAATACTACCTCAGCCAAGTCATCAAGGTTAACATCAGTTCAAATCATAGGACCTTACCTCTGTGGTCTAAAAACCCACAGCCCCAGACTAAGGCTGAGAAAAACTTGACAAATCCTAATTGTGGAACAGGCTACAAAATAACCAGTATTTCTCAGAATTGTCAAGGTAATTATCAACAAGGAAAATTGTCATAGTCAAGAGGAGCCTGAGGAGATATGATGACTAAATATAATGTATCCTAGATAAGACCCTGGAAGAGTAAAAAGACTTTAGGTAGGAGCCACAGCAGTCCACATAAAATAGGGATTTTAGTTAATAATGCAGCAATATTGGTTAATTTGTTGTGACATGCATTCATGGTAGTAATATAAGTTGAGCAATGGGGGTACAGGAATTCTGCACTATTCTTGCAGCTTTTCTGTAAATTCAGAATAAGTTTATTAAAATTCTTTTAAAATACCAAACCTTTTTTTCTTTTTTCTTTTTTTTTAAAGACAGGGTTTCCCTCTGTCTTCCAGGCTGGAATGCAGTGGTACGATCACAACTCCCTGCAGCCTCAACCTCCCAGGCTCAAACAATTCTCCTGCTTCAGCCTCCCTAATAGTTGGGACCACAGGTGCATGCCACCATGCCCAGCTAGTTTCTTTTTAAAATTTTTATAGAGATGGGGTCTCTTTATGTTGCCTAGACTGGTCTGAACTCAAGCAATCTCCCAATCCCAGCCTCCCAAAGTGTTGGGATTATAGGCATGAGCCACTGCACCTGACCTAAATACTAAATCTAATTATTCATGTGAAAATATATGTTGTTGCAAGAGGAATGTGGTAGTCATTTTAACTCCTTAAGTGCTAATTTCATGAGGAAGAATACAGATTCTAATGTTGGTATTAGCTAACAAAAAAAAATGGGAAACACATTTTTATATCATATGTCTTCATTCTGTCAGGCACTGCTGTTTGCTTGGATTTTGTCATAAGCAGTAACAGTCATGTCTGGCCTTTAAGAAACTTAAAAGTACTTTTAAAAATTTCAATTTGGTAGTGCTTTAAAGTAGGGTTTGATGAGGTCTGAAAAGTTCCCTCAAAAAAAAACAAAAAAGAAGAAGCTCTCCATGAGTAATGGATTAGAAGCTAAATAGGCAAAGGAAGCGGAAAAGATATTCTAAGTAGGGAAAGGCATAATGTACAAAGCCCCTGGGATGGAAAGGTCATTGTTACTAAGGACTGAAAAAGGGCCAGCTCACATGAGAAAAAAAATATACACATTTTTTTCTTTAGTACCTTAAGTGCGCTTGCACCATAAATTCTGGCTTTTCTGTCATTTTTATAAACAGTATAAATGTTATTCGTAAGATCTGTTTTTCCAGAGCACCTCATTATAATAAGGAAGAGAAATCTGGCTCATTTAATTAACTACCTGTATTGGGCAAACTAAGCTACACACTTCAGTATGCTCAATTGTAAAAATAACAATTCCCCATCCTACTTCAAAAGGTTTGTAAGCATTGGAAATTGCAAACTTCTAAACAAGTATAAAGTATTTGCATCATTATTAGCTCTAATTTTAAAGAACTGTCCATATTCAAAGAACAGTGTTGAATGAAAGAGGTTCTATAGGACAGCCTCCCAGTAACTGTTCTAAAGACAGCAGAAAGAGAATGACTTTGAATTCCTAAAGTATTTTCAGGCCTTTTTGGTTTAGGCAGCTAAACAAAGCAGAGCGTGCCTTCATAAGTGGCTTCTGCTTTTTTATCCTCTCATGTAAATTGTGGTCATGTATAAATCAAACCTAATTCTTTAGTTGATTTGAGGCAAAAATAGAAGCAGTCTCTTGGCATTTTTTACTTTTCCTCTGAATGAAAGTAAACCACTCAGAATCATTTCTTCTAGATTTAGGGTTAATTAGGGAGCTAGAATTTGTATATTCTTTATTTTTTATGCAGCTCAACTCTTAATTTTCTGTTTAGTGGATCCTGGAGCACATATTATGTGTCTTTCACTGTATTAACATTGGGAATTTACAAGCAGTTTCTCTCTACAAGTTACGTTCTATGAAAGTATCCATTTGTACTTTGAGTTGAAAAGTTTTGCTCTATGTAAAAAAATGGTTAAATTTAATGTGAACACATTGCCAATATTTAGTGCAGACTAAGCATACTGATGCTATATACATTTACTTACAGGATAAATTGTTAGCTATATATGATTGGCTTGTGTGGGGATGGTAGATGGGGCACATTTTAACCTGGCATTTAATATTCAGACTTTATTAGCTCATGTCCGCATTGTTTCCCTACTCTTATTCTCTGCCTTCAACAATGCTAAACAGTTTCTGAACCCATCTACCATATTCCTTCCCAGCATTGTGCCATTGCTCAAATTGTGAATGCCCTTACCAGGCCACTGTTGCCTGACAATCCTAATCACTTTTTAGAGTTGTGGTTCTCAACTGAAGAATAGAGGAAATTTTGCAGCTGGCCTTTTCCCCTCCCCAATATTTGGCAATAACTGGTAACTGGAGATATTGCATATTGGGAGTGGGGGCTGCCCCTGGTGTCTAATGGGTAAAGGCTGCTTAACATCCTACAATGCACAGGACAACCCCTGAGAACAAAGAGGCATTCACTGCAAAATGTCTATAGCACAGGGATGGTGAAACCTTTCTTTAAAGCTGTCTTAAGACGCTGCCTGCTCCATTGTGTCTTAACTGATTTCTTAGGTCCTGAGTGTTGGAGCAGGGTGGTAATAAAACCCTGAACAAGTCTTTACCTTTTTTCTATTTATCATTAATAGCAAGTTTATCTTAAGTTATTTAAAGCAATTGAACAGTAATTTACACCTGCAGCCCTACCACTCATATTTTTAAATCTGGTTAATTGATTAGAGTGTCATTCTTTTCTTATTTACCAACTCTTACTTTTGATTGATAGCAGAACTATTCATTCTTACGGTGGAATGTCTTTGTTCAGTGATTAAAAGACAGCAGTTTCCAGCACATTATTAGAGAAGATACAGGGAGATGTCCCTGTACTTGAGTTTACTATCCAGTAAGGTAGACAAACACTTTAAATATATTAGAAGGTCACCAAGAGCACCCATCAGAATAAAACTTGGAGATAAGAGCTGTGGGAATTCAGGTAGACTTTAATTTATAATTGTTTAAATGTGTTATTAGTTCTTTTCTCCATGCTACCTATAGATTTCTTGATTAGTTATTTTAAGGCTTGCAATCATTGCTAATGGTGAAATAATATACAAAATTTTTATTATTTTTATCAAGATTATTCCCACCCTTATACATTGTCCTCCTGTACTAATCTTAACCATTTTTGCTGTCAGTGACTTGGGTTGTGCTTAAGTCAAAGAGAACCATATGTCATTTAAGTCCAAGGAATAAACACTGAATCTAAAAGTATTTGTGGTTACTTTAAGGATAACTTTGACCATAGAGCCTACTCTTTTGATACATCACATTTCCTCATTTGTTCCATAAACACAGATGTTTATTATATAGCCCCTTTTTCCACTGTTTTTTACTCAATCAGTTATAGATAACAGTCAGATGTTACAGCCATCCAAAAGCAGTCTGTTCTGAAATGCCTTCTCAAGAATAATATAATTTGTATATACTTACAAGATTTAAGTAATATTTTCACATATTGTTGTCATATCAATAATTAAACTTGAATAACATCACAGCTGTATAAGCAAGTACATGTAGACAATACCTAACGCTGAGAGATTGCAAAGTAATCTTTGTATATCCCAATTGAAGAAGTAGGGATGTGTGGAAATTTTGCCATTAATATGTAAATGTTATGTTCTTTTTATAGGTTGTAAAGAAGAAGAAAGTTCTACCCTTTCTGTCAAAATGAAGTGTGATTATAATTGTAACCATGTTCATTCCGGACTTAAACTGGTAAAACCTGATGACATTGGAAGACTAGTTTCCTACACCCCTGCATATTTGGAAGGTTCCTGTAAAGACTGCATTAAAGACTATGAAAGGCTGTCATGTATTGGGTCACCGATTGTGAGCCCTAGGATTGTAGAACTTGAAACTGAAAGCAAACCCTTGCATAACAAGGAAAATCAACATGTGCAACAAACACTTCATAGTACAAATGAAATAGAAGCACTAGAGACCAGTAGACTTTATGAAGACAGTGGCTATTCCTCATTTTCTCAACAAAGTGGCCTCAGTGAACATGAAGAAGGTAGCCTCCTGGAGGAAAATTTCAGTGACAGTCCACAGTCCTGCCTGCTACAAATACAAAGCCCAGACCAATATCCCAACAAAAACTTGCTGCCAGTTCTTCATTTTGAAAAAGTGGTTTGTTCAACATTAAAAAAGAATGCAAAGCGAAATCCTAAAGTAGATCGGGAGATGCTGAAGGAAATTATAACCAGAGGAAATTTTAGACTGCAGAATATAATTGGCAGAAAAATGGGCCTAGAATGTGTAGATATTCTCAGCGAACTCTTTCGAAGGGGACTCAGACATCTCTTAGCAACTATTTTAGCACAACTCAGTGACATGGACTTAATCAAGTAAGTACTGTTTTGAATATACATGTTAGCATAATCCACTGAACATTGTTATTAGTGGCTCAGTACCACCAGCTCATGCAAAGGCTGTTGTACAGGTTGAGTGTCCCTCATCTGAAATGCTTGGGACCAGAAGGATTTCAGATGTTTTTCGAATTTTGGAATATTTGTATTATACCCTACAGGTTAAACAGTTGAACATCCCTAATCCGAAATCCAGAAGTGCTCCAATGTGCATTTCCTTTGAGCATCATGTCAGCATTCAGAAGTTTTCAGATTTTTGGATTAGAGATGCTCAACCTGTTGTAGGTAACCTTACAATGTTGTTTAATTGCGGTAATGACTTTTGCTGGTGTTTTGCTACCTATGTGCCACTAAGATGAAAGAAAACTTTAGAATTATGCATTTAACCTAGTCATTTCAAATTTTATATTCATGCTATTACAAAACTGTTTCTATTGGATTAGGATCTTTGTTCCTTTTAGTTATGACATTTCTAATATGTAAGTTACATCTTTGGGGCTTAACTATAAAACAGCCTAGTTCCAGTCTACATGTCTAATAGGCATTATGACTTGTCACACCAGAAAGTATGAAGTAATTTTTGTTCTTTCTAAGCCATTTTTTGGTGGTAGGGCTCTCCTAGGTTTGATAGTCATGAAAATATGAAGATCCACAAATAGGGATTTGTGATTTATTATTATTATTATTATTATGTATTTATTTATTTATTTTGAGACAGGGTTTCACTCCCATCACCCAGGCTGGAGTGCAATGGTGCAATCTTGGCTTACTGCAACCTCTGCCTCCCAGGCTCTGTTTATGATGATTTCTTAGAAACCTTGTGCTAACCACCATTTCTTTCTCAATCTACCAAGGAAAATCACTTAGTCAGATAACTTTGAGAATTAAGGTGATTATGCAGACTAGAATTAGATAGGACTCAACTGGGGTTGGGTTTTTGTTTTTTGTTTTTTGGTTTTTTTTGGCTTTTTGAAAAATTATCTGGAGGTACTCTTTGCAAGTATGAGTTTACACTGGTCTTTATGAAACAAGAGCTAAAGCAAAACAGATATAAACAGCTTCTTGGTTTTTTTTTGTTTGTTTTTTGAGACGGAGTCTCGCCCTATCACCAGGCTGGAGTGCAGTGGCGCGATCTCGGCTCACTGCAACCACTGCCTCCCGGGTTCAAGCAATTCTCCTGCCTCAGCCTTCTGAGTAGCTGACACTACAGGCACGTGCCACCATGCCCAGCTAATTTTTGTATTTTTAGTAGACACGGCGTTTCACTGTGTTGGACAGGATGGTCTCTCGATCTCTTGACCTTGTGATCCGCCCACTTTGACCTCCCAAGGTGCTGGGATTACAGGCATGAGCCTAAACAGCTTGAGGGACAATCAAATCAGTATCACAGATTCTACTTTTCCTGTTAACATAGTGAGTTTCTAAAGTTGGTTTCTAATAGCAGTCTGCCTAGAGTACTTTGAAATTTGTCTATTACTTTTACCAGATAGCTAACATGGTATCATATATATATGTATGTATATACACACACACACACACACAATGGTGGCTACTATTTGATGTTTGCAGATATTGTGAAAAAATACTGTACAAAGCAGTGGTTCTTAAGCCTCAATGCACTTAGAATTACTTGATGAGGAGGGAGCTTTTTAAAAATACAGAGCCCTGAGCTCCATTTTAGACCAGTTAAAACTGCCAGGCAATTGTAATGTGGTCAGGTTTGAGAAGCACTGCTAATAATGTAAATACCTTTTTGCACTGCTAATGTTTTTCTACTGTATTCATCTTAGCTCTTTGTGATGCTTTAATTATTTCATTTATGGTAATTTACTTTTCCAGTGTGTCTAAAGTGAGCACAACTTGGAAGAAGATCCTGGAAGATGATAAGGGGGCATTCCAGTTGTACAGTAAAGCAATACAAAGAGTTACCGTAAGTGTTTGCAGATGATGTTTTTAGTTAAAAATGCGCTACTAGTACTCTTCTAGAAATAGAGAAGAAAAAAAAAACAGGTAATCTGGAAACACTTCTTTACATTCATAAAGTATTTCAACCTTATACTAGAACTTAGAAACCACATTCAAAAATAAATCTCAACTCAATCATTTATTTCTTGGATTCTTCCTAGAAATAGAATGTCTAAAGTAACAAAGGGAAAATTACTCAATTCTCAGATAGAGTTGACCATTTAGTCAATCTTAGTTGCCAGTTGTGTGTATGTGTATTTTATAACGTGGAAAATTTGGAAAAGCTGTTTCACTTTTTAGGTATTAAGTACCATATAGACTCTGCCTTTAAAGTGATTTCTCACAGTTTTGGTTCACAGTTTCTGTCTATAAGTTAGGCTTGGTATGTGTGAGTATTTAGGTATTGCTTTAAGTACGTGCAGGTAAATTGCATGTAGGGATAAGTCTCTTACATAATCTTGTCATTTCTTTTTGTTTGTTTGTTTGTTTTTTTGAGACGGAGTCTCGCTCTGTCACCCAGGCTGGAGTGCAATGGCCGGATCTCAGCTCACTGGAAGCTCTGCCTCCCAGGTTTACACCATTCTCCTGCCTCAGCCTCCCGAGTAGCTGGGACTACAGGCGCCTGCCACCATACCTGGCTAATTTTTTTTATGTGTTTAGTAGAGACGGGGTTTCACCGTGTTAGCCAGGATGATCTCGATCTCCTGACCTCGTGATCCGCCCATCTCGGTCTCCCAAAGTGCTGGGATTACAGGCTTGAGCCACCACGCCCGGCCATCATTTCTTTTATGTACAAACATAAAAATGTCTCATTGTTGAGGATACAGGAAATAATTTCTAAGTTCTATTGAAACTTTTTTTTTATTAGGAAAACAACAATAAATTTTCACCACATGCGTCAACCAGAGAATTTGTTATGTTCAGAACCCCACTGGCTTCTGTTCAGAAATCAGCAGCCCAGACTTCTCTCAAAAAAGATGCTCAAACCAAGGTATCCAATCAAGGTGATCAGAAAGGTTCTACTTATAGTCGACACAATGAATTCTCTGAGGTAATTTTTTGTCTAATCATAAATCTTAAAACATAAGGGATTTAGAGTAAGAAATGTAAAAGAACTTTCAAGGTCAAAATGTAACTTGGCTCTAGATAATAACTAGTTTATTCTCTGACATTATGAAACCTGATATTGGTGATCATTTAAATTTAATTGTAGTATGATTAGAACTATTAGGGATTTCATTAGTGTCCTGTTCATTTCACTCACAATAATGTGGAAAACAAACATGAAATTAGGAAAGTACACAGAAATGTATGTCTGAATATTAGGTACTGTTTGGCATTGTTTATGAAAGTTCAGTGATTTTGGGTTCTAATTTAGAAACTGAGGAAATAATGAAAAACCTAGATTTCTTATAAAAGTAGTCAATACTACATTTTGCAGTTTCCACCTTTAAGAACTGAGGAAGAGAGTTAAGTGGAAAAAGGCAAGCTTTCTGAACTTGAAGGCCTTCTATTATACCCTCAGATCAGTGAGTGATGTGTGCTAAAAGTTCTACTCACATGTAGATAACTTTGCAAGCTTAATTTAGATAACTTACCAAAATTATAGAATATTTTCTGATTCATGTTGATCAGTAAATGTAAATCCTACATAACAAAACTAGTCTTAAATTTTATGCCATAATGAGTAATGCAACATACAAATTTATTCAGAAAGTATTTATTGAGCATCTGGTGGCAGGTACTACATAGATAAAACTTAGGGCAGTAGTTATCGTATGTGTGACAGTGATATTTCATACATGTATTGGGGAAGGTGCAAGGGTGTCCTTCTTGGTTTTACTAACTAAAGTACATATAATCCTTGCTGAAATTTGTTTATAGTTGTTTTTTTTTTCTTTTTAGGTTGCCAAGACTTTGAAAAAGAATGAAAGCCTCAAAGCCTGTATTCGCTGTAATTCACCTGCAAAATATGATTGCTATTTACAACGGGCAACCTGCAAACGAGAAGGCTGTGGATTTGATTATTGTACGAGGTGTCTCTGTAATTACCATACTACTAAAGACTGTTCAGATGGCAAGCTCCTCAAAGCCAGTTGTAAAATAGGTCCCCTGCCTGGTACAAAGAAAAGCAAAAAGAATTTACGAAGATTGTGATCTCTTATTAAATCAATTGTTACTGATCATGAATGTTAGTTAGAAAATGTTAGGTTTTAACTTAAAAAAAATATTGTATTGTGATTTTCAATTTTATGTTGAAATCAGTGTAGTATCCTGAGGTTTTTTTCCCCCCAGAGGATAAAGAGGATAGACAACCTCTTAAACTATTTTTACAATTTAATGAGAAAAAGTTTAAAATTCTCAATACAAATCAAACAATTTAAATATTTTAAGAAAAAAGGAAAAGTAGATAGTTATGTGATACTGAGGGTAAAAAAAAAAATTGATTCAATTTTATGGTAAAGGAAACCCATGCAATTTTACCCAGACAGTCTTAAATGTAAGTCTGGTTTTCCATCTGTTAGCATTTCAGACATTTTATACTCATCTTACTCAATTGATACCAATAGGAATATCAACTTCTGGAGTCTGTTAAATGTTTTGTCACCTTTCTAAAGCTTTTTTTGTGTGTATATTTCCCAAGAAAGTATCCTTTGTAAAAACGTGCTTGTTTTCCTTCTTTCTGAAATCTGTTTTAATATTTTTGTAGACATGTAAATATTTCTGTATTTTTTATATGTCAAAGAAAATGTCTTTTGTATGTACATACAAAAATAAATTTTGCTAAATAAAATTGTTACAAGCTTAATGTATACCTTTTATAAACATTGTAATCCTGGAAACAACTGAATTAGGAAGCTGCAGTAGACGCGTTTGTGTGAAGGCATTGAATGGATTTTTGTGATGGTTTTTCTGGGGAGCTTCTGAGATTTTTAGACAGTACCCTGATCCTGGTTTTTCCCCACTTAATAGCTTAATTCAGTAGTTGTGGGTTGGGTCTTGAGATAAATATCTCGAGATGATTCAATACAGGGAGAGCATAAAAGACACTGGTAAATACTGATGTAATTTATCTCTAAACCAGCTGAACTTGGATTAAATAGCACCCCATACCCCCAAAAAAGCTAGAAGGATTTAAATTGTATAGAATAAGACGCTGTCTTGGCTGCAGTCAAACACATGTGCTAGTAACAAGAGCCCAGAACAAGGATGTCTTTATTCCTTAATTCCAAAGTTATGTTTCAGTTTCAATTATGAATATGGGGAAATCCTAAGAGGTTGAATTCAGACTAGACCCTTCAAAGATTGAAGGGTGGGCCTTGGATGCTATCAATTAGGCCCCAAAGAAGTTTAAGGGCTTTGCCTTTGATCTCAACAAAAACCTAAGGTAGAGGGTCCCTCCTGTCAACTCCCAGGCAATCACTGATCTTTGTCACTGTAGACTTTTCAAGGATTTTCTATAAATGGAGTCAAAGTTTGCTTTCACTGAAGGCTATTTTGATATTCATCTGTGTGCATGCATCAGTAGTTAATGGGCTTTCCTTACGAGGCAGTATGCTGTTGAATATACGAGTTCATTCACCAGTTGATGGATGTTTCGCTCTTTACTCCATTTTCTGCTATTACAAGTAAGGTGCTGTCAGTGCAATCAAATTAGAACTCAAGATTAAGGAACTCACTCAGAACCACACAACTACATGCAAACTGAACAACTTGCACCAGAATGACTACTGGGTGAATAACAAAATTGAGGCAGAAATAAAGATGTTCCTTGAAACCAATGAGAACAAAGACAACGTACCAGATTCTCTGGGACACATTTAAAGCAGTGTGTAGAGAGAAATTTATAGCACTAAATGCACACAAGAAGGCAGGAAAGATCTATAATTGACACCTAACATCACAACTAAAAGGACTAGAGGAGCAAGAGCAAACAAATTCAAAAGCTAGCAGAAAATAAGAACTAAGCAAAACTGAAGGAGATAGATGAAAAACCTTCAAAAAAATCAGTGAATCCAGGAGCTGATGTTTTGAGAAGATCAACAAAATAGACCACTAGCCAGACTAATGAAGAAAAGAGAAGAATCAAATAGATGCAATAAAAAATGATAAAGAGGATATAACCACCAATCCCACAGAAATGCAAACTATCATCACAGAATACTATAAACGCCTCCACGCAAATAAACTAGAAAATCTATAAGAAATGGATAAATTCCTGGACATATACTCCCTCCCAAGACTAAAGCAGGAAGAAGTCAAATCCCTGAATAGACCAGCAACAAGTTCTGAAATTGAGGCAGTAATTGATAGCCTACCAACCAAAAAAAGTCCAGGAAGGGATGGATTCACAGCCGAAATTCTACCAGAGGTACAAAGAGGAACTGGTACCATTCCTTCTTAAACCATTCCAAACAATAGAAAAAGAGGGAATTCGCCCTAACTGATTTTATGAGGCCAGCATCATCCTGATACCAAAACCTGGCAGGGAGATAACAAAAAAAGAGAATTTCAGGCCAATATCCCTGATGAACAGCGATGTGAAAATCTTCAATAAATTACTGGCAAACTGAATCCAGCAGCACATCAAAAAGCTTACCCATAATGATCAAGTCAGCTTCATCCCTGGGATGCAAGGCTGGTTCAACATATGCAAATCAATAAATGTAATCCATCACAAACAGAGCCAATGACAAAAACCACATGATTGTCTCAATAGATACAGAAAAGGCCTTCGACTAAATTCAACAGCCCTTCATGCTAAAAACTCTCAATAAATTAGGTATTGATGGAACATATCTCAAAATAATAAGAGCTATTTATGACAGTCCCACAACCAATATCATACTGAATGGGCAAAAATTGGAAGCATTCCCTTTGAAAACAGGCACAAGACAAGGATGCCCTCTCTCACCACTGCTGTTCAACGTAATGTTGGAAGTTCTGGCCAGGGCAATAAGGCAAGAAAATAAATAAAGGATATTCAATTAGGAAAAGAGGAAGTCAAATTGTCTCTGTTTGCAGATGACATGATGGTATATTTAGAAAACCCCATCATCTCAGCCCAAAATCTCCTTAAGCTGATAAGCAACTTCAGCAAAGTCTCAGGATACAAAATCAATGTGCAAAAATCACAAGCATTCCTATATACCAATAACAGAGAAACAGAGAGCCAAATCATGAGTGAACTCCCATTCACAATTATTACAAAGAGAATAAAATACCTAGGAATACAACTTACAAGGGATTGAAGGACCTTTTCAAGGAGAACTACAAACCACTGCTCAAGGAAATAAGAGAGGACACAAACAAATGGAAAAGCATTACATGCTCATGGATAGGAAGAATCAATATCGTGAAAATGGCTATGCTACCCAAAGTAATTTATAGATTCAATGCTATCCCCATCAGGCTACCATTGACTTTCTTACAGAATTGGAAAGAACTACTTTAAATTTCATATGGAACCAAAAAGACCCCACATAGCCAAAACAATCCTAAGCAAAAAGAACAAAGCTGAAAGCATCACGCTAACTGACTTCAAACTATACTACAAGACTACAGTAACCAAAACAGTATGGTACTGGTACCAAAACAGATATATAGACCAATGGAGCAGAACAGAGGCCTCAGAAATAACACCACACATCTACAACCATCTGATCTTTGACAAACCTGACAAAAACAAGCAACGAGGAAAGAATTACCTATTTAATAAATGATGTTGGGAAAACTGGGTAGCCATATGTAGAAAGCTGAAACTGGATCCCTTCCTTACACCTTATACAAAAATTAACTCAAGATGGATTAACGACTTAAACGTAAGACCTAAAACCATAAAAACTCTAAAAGAAAACCTAGGCAATACCATTCAGGACATAGGCATGGGCAATTACTTCATGAACAAAACACCAAAAGCAATGGCAACAAAAGCCAAAATTGATAAATGGGATCTAATTAAACTAAAGAGCTTCTGCACGGCAAAAGAAACTATCATCAGAGTGAAGAAGCAACCTACAGAATAGGGGAAAATTTTTGCAATCTATCCATCGGACAAAGGGCTAATATCCAGAATCTACAAAGAACTTAAACAAATTTACAAGAAAAAAACAATCCCATGAAAAAGTGGGTGAAGGATATGAACAGACACTTCTCAAAAGAAGACTTTTATGCAGCCAACAAACGTATGAAAAAAAGCTCATCATCACTGGTCATTAAAGAAATGCAAATCAAAACTACAAGGAGATACCATCTCATACCAGTTAGAACTGCAATCATTAAAAAGTCAGGAAACAACAGATGCTGGAGAGGATGTGGAGAAATAGGAAAGCTTTTACACTATTGGTGGGAGTGTAAATTAGTTTGACCATTGTGGAAGACAGTGTGGTGATTCCTCAAGGAACTAGAACCAGAAATACCATTTGACTCAACAATCCCATTACTGGGTATATACCCAGAGGATTATAAATCATTCTACTATAAAGACACATGCACACGTGTGTTTACTGTGGCACTATTCACAATAGCAAAGACTTGGAACCAACCCAAATGCCCATGAATGATAGACTGGATAAAGAAAATGTGGCACATATACACCATGGAATACTATGCAGCCATAAAAAAGGATGAGTTCGTTTTCTTCTCAGGGACATGGATGAAGCTGGAAACCATCATTCTCAGTAAACTAACACAAGAATGGAAAACAAAACACCACATGTTCTCACTCATAAATGGGAGTTGAACAATGAGAACACATGGACATGAGGGGAATGGAGTGGCATCACACACTAGAGCCTGTTGGGGCTGGGGGACTGGGGGAGGGATAGCATTAGGAGAAATACTTAATGTAGATGACAGGTTGATGCGGGCAGCGAACCACCATGGCCCGTGTATAGCTATGTAACAAACCTGCACGTTCTGCCCGTGCACTCCAGAAGTAAAAGAATATATTTAAAAAATAATAATAATAATAATAATAAAGTAAGATGCTGTAAACATTCATAACAAGTCTTTGTAAGTGGTTATATTTTCATGTCTCAGGTAAATAAGAGTAGAAAGGTTAAATGGTATGCTGCATGTATTTTCAGCTTTTTAAGAAATTAACAAAGTGTTTTCTAAAGTAGCTGTGCCATTGTATGTTCTCAAATAGTGTGTGGGAATTCCATTTATTTCATGTTCTTGTCAAAACTCGGTATTGTCAGTCTTTTTAATTTTAGTCATTCTAATGAGTGCGTAGTAGTATCCTGTTTTAATTTCCGTTTCTCTAATTATTAATGATGTTTAGCATCTTTCATGTTATTTGCCTCTGTACATTTTGGTGATGTGTTAAAATTATTTGCTTTTGCAACCTCATGAGAGAACTTGAAAAAAATTATTTCCCTTTTTTAATTGTGTTATTTCATTGTCGAGATTTGAGAGTATATATTCTGGATACAGGTGCTTTATCAGCATATGCCTTGTCTTTCATTTGCCTTTTTATTATTTATTTATTTATTTATTTATTTATTTATTTATTTATTGAGACGGAGTCTCGCTCTGTCGCCCAGGCTGGAGTGCAGTGGCGGGATCTTGGCTCACTGCAAGCTCCGCCTCCCGGGTCCACGCCATTCTCCTGCCTCTGCCTCTAGAGTAGCTGGGACTACAGGCGCCCACTACCATGCCCGCCTAATTTTTTTTTTTTTTTAATTAGAGATGGGGTTTCGCCATGTTAGCCAGGACAGTCTCGATCTCCTGAGCTTGTGATCTGCCCGCCTTGGCCTCCCGAAGTGCTGGGATTATAGGCATGAGCCACCGCGCCTGGCCGTCTTTCATTTTCTTAGCAGTATCTTTGGAAGTTTTTTTATATAAAGTTCAAATTATCGATTTTTCCTTTATGGATCACACTTTTGGTGCTGTATCTAAGAAATACAGTGGAATATGCGGATCTAAGTGGATATCTATTTGTTCAACATCATTTGTTGACAAGGCCATTCTTTCTTTACCGAACTGCCTTTGCACCTTGGTCAAAAATCAGTTTTATATAAATATGAGGGACTATTTCAGGACTTAATTCTGTTTAATTAATATCTTTGCTTCCTGAACTCCAAAACCACACTGCCTGGATAACTGTAGCTTTATAAGTCTTGAATTCAGGTAATGAGAGTTCTTTATTTCTTTTCTGCCAAAAAATAAAAAATAAAAAAATAAAAATTCCCTCTTTTTCCCCAAGTTGTTTAGCCTATCCTACTTTTTTGGCATTTCTACATAGATTTTATAACCAGCTTACCAATTTCTATAAAAACATGATGGATTTTGATAGGGATTATAATGAATCTATAGATCAATTTATAGAGAACTGGTATCTTAGGAACCTTGAGTTTTTCAATCCATTAACATAGAGTTCTTCCACTGATTTCCATATTTCAAAATCTCTCTTAGCAAAGTTTTATCTTTTCATTGTATGTCTTGTGCACTTTACATCAGCTTTACCCCTGTTTTTTGTGCTATTGTAAATGGCATTTTAATTTCAATTTTCAATGATTTATTGCTAATGTATTGAAATACAATTTATTCTCATATTGATCTTGTATTCTGCAACCTTGCAAAACTCAGTTATAATTGAAAGTCTTGTTCTCTGTAGGTGATTTTTGTCTTCTACAAATAAATACAGTTTTATTTCTTCCATTTCAATCTATATGGTTTGTATTTATTTTCCTTGCCAATTTGTACTAGCTAAAACCTCCAGTAAAATAGAAATAAAAAAATGTTGATGAAGATACGCTTGCCTTGTTCCAGATGTTAGGGGAAAACATTCAGAATGATGTTAGCTGTAGGTTTTTCAAATATCCTCTTATCAAGATGATGTTCCATTTTATTCCTAGCTTGTTGGGAATTTTTATCAGAAATGGCTGTTGGATTTTGTCAATTTTTTTTCTCCATCAATTCATACAACCATGTGGTTATTCTCTCTGGATTTGTTAACATGAATTACATTAATTGATTTTCTAATGTTAAAGCAATCTTGCATTCCTGGGGTTAATGCCACTTCATCACAATGTATTAACTACCCTTTTAAAATATTATATATTTAAATATGTATACATATATATTTGTTAATTTGTATTTATATTTATGAGGAATATTGGTCTGTAGTTTTCATACAATGCCTTTGGGACATATTATTTTCTTTTCAATTTTCTGGATGTTTGTGTAGAATTGGTATGATTTCTTCCCTTACTATTGCTGGAATTCTACAAGGGAGCCATCTGAGTCTGTCATTTTCTTTGTGAAAAGGTGTTTGAAATACAACTTTTTAATAGATAAAGGTCTATTCAGGTTATCTATTTCTTCTTGAGTGAGCTTTAGTAGTTTGTATCTTTCAATGCATTTTTAATTTAATTTATTGTATTTATTGGAATAAAGTCATCACAATATTCTAGTATCTTTAATATTTATAGAATGTGTACTAATGTCCTTGAGGAATCGCCATACTGTTTTCCATAATAGTTGAACTAGTTTACAATCCCACCAACAGTGTAAAAGTGTTCCTATTTCTCCACATCCTCTCCAGCACCTGTTGTTTCCTGACTTTTTAATGATCGCCATTCTAACTGGTGTGAGATGGTATCTCATTGTGGTTTTGATTTGCATTTCTCTGATGGCCAACTAGATGTACCATATGACCCAGCCATCCCATTACTGGGTATATACCCAAAGAATTATAAATCATGCTGCTATAAAGACACATGCACACGTATGTTTATTGCGGCACTATTCACAATAGCAAAGACTTGGAATCAACCCAAATGTCCATCAGTGACAGACTGGATGAAGAAAATGTGGCACATATACACCATGGAATACTATGCAGCCATAAAAAAGGATGAGTTTGTGTCCTTTGTAGGGACATGGATGCAGCTGGAAACCATCATTCTTAGCAAACTATCACAAGAACAGAAAACCAAACACCGCATGTTCTCACTCATAAGTGGGAACTGAACAATGAGATCACTTGGACTCGGGAAGGGGAACATCACACACCGGGGCCTATCATGGGGAGGGGGGAGGGGGGAGGGATTGCATTGGGAGTTATACCTGATGTAAATGACGAGTTGATGGGTGCTGACGAGTTGATGGGTGCAGCACAGCAACATGGCACAAGTATACATATGTAACAAACCTGCACGTTATGCACATGTACCCTAGAACTTAAAGTATAATAATAATAATAATAAATAAATAAATAAAGATAGAAAAAAAAAAAGAATGTGTACTAATGTCATCTCTTGCATTCCAATATTGATAAATTCTGTCTTTTCTCCCCTTATACTGATCAGTCTAACTACAGGTTTATCACTTAGATGGATCTCAAATAACTCATTTTTGGTCTCAGATTTTTCCCTATTTTTCCTTATAATTGAATTTTTGTTTTATTTCTTCTGTTTCCTTGTACCTGAAGGACTTTAATTTGTTCCTTTTCTACATTATTTTTCTAGATTCTTAAGGTAAATGTTGAGTTCATTGATTTCAGACCCTTATTCTTTCCTAATATAAATATTTAGTCCTAAAAGTTTCCTCCAAATTCTATTCTAGCAGCATACCACTAATATTTTGTCCTTTCCTTTTTATTCATTTATAAGTGTTTTATAATTTTCCTTTTGATTTCTTCTTTGACATGTAGGTTATGTATAAGTCTGTTATTTACTTTTGCAATATTCTGGAATTTTTCATATATCTTTTTATTAATTTCTAATTTCATGGTGGTCAGAGAAAACAGTGGTGTGACTCAATTCTTACAAATTTATTGAGTATTTTTTTATGGCCTATAATATGGTCTAGGAAGGGAATATGGTGTGTTTTGCTGTTCTTTGGTATAATGACCTATAAATATCAATTGGGTCAACTTGGTTGATAGTGCTCTCCATATCTTCTATATCCTTACTGATGTCTATGTATTTCTGCTATTATTGAGTGAGAAGTATTCAGATCCCTAGCTATAATTGTGAATTTGTCTATTTCTTCTTGTAATTCTATCAGTCTTTGCTTTTAAGTACAGATGCTCCTCAACAATGTGGTTATGTCTGGACACACCCACTGTTTGAACTCACAGTGTGTTTATCTGTGCACAACTTCGTAAGTCAAAAAGCATACTGAATGTGTATCCCTTCTGCACGTTGTAAAGTTGAAAATTTGTAAGTCAGAAGCTGTTTGTATTTTGAAGCTCTGTCATTAGTTGCATAAATATTTAAGATTATTATGTTCTCTTAGTAAAATGAACACTTTATCATTTTTAAATGACCTTTTTATCCCTGGATATGGCTTTTTCTATGGAATCTACATTGTTTTGTATTAAAATAAGCACTCCAGCTTTGGTTTTTTTGAAATTAATATTGGCATAGTATATTTTTTCATCCATTTACTTTTAACTTTTTTGTAGTTTTCCATGGTAGTGTGTTTCTTACAGACAGCATATAGTCAAGTATTCATTTATTTTTTTAAATCTACTTCAAAAATGTTTGTCTTTTAATTGAAGTAATTGGACAATTTTCACTTGATGGGATTATTGATATGGTTGGATTTAAACCTACCTTCTTGATATTTGTTTTCTATTTGGTCCAATTGTTCTTTGTTCCATTTTTTCCCTCTTTTTTTTTTGCCATCTTTTGGTTATTTTTATGGTTCCTTTTTTATATCTAGTTTATATTTTATATCTGGTTTATTTTTTTATATCGTTTATATTTTATATCTGGTTTATTTTTTATATCGTTTATATTTTATATCTAGTTTATATACAGTTTATATTTTATATCTAGTTTATTAGCTAATTAGGTATTATTCTATTTTGTGATTCTAGCTATTACTTTTGGATTTATAGTATTTGTCTTTAACTTGTTTGAGTCTAGCTTCAAATATTATTGTGTCCATTTATATATAGTATAAAACTGCCATACTATTTCTTGCCTCTAAGCTTTGTGCTATTATCATACATGTTAGTGCAATATGTGTGTGTGTATATGTATATACACACACAAATATATACATATTCACTCCCACTCTATGGTTTTTTTGTTTCTTTGTTTATCATCTAAGAGAATTATGTAATGAGAAAGTTTTCTTATACTTGTATTTGCCCACACAGTTGCCATTTCTGGTATCTTCATTCCTTTGGGTAGAAATAAATATATTTCTATCTGATAAAACTTTCCTTATGCTTGAAGGACTCCTTTAATTTTTCTTATAATACAGATCTGCTGGTCTTTGATTTTTTTCAGCCTTTGTACATGTGAAAACATCTTTATTTTTGTCATTTTAAAGTTTGTTTTTAATTAACAAATGATTTTGTACATTTATGGGGTTCATGATGTATATATACACACACATACACACTGTAGAATGATTTAACATATCCCTCAACTCACATACTTATCAGTTTTTATGTGTAGCGAGAACATCTAAAATCTATGTTCTTAGCAGTCTTCAAATATACAATACATTATTATTCACAATTGCCTCCATGCCTCACAGTGAATCTCCAGAACTTATTCCTCCTGTCTAACTAAACTTTTTACTTTAACCAATATCTCTCCATTTCCCACCTCACTACCACCCGCCCCAGTCCCTGGTTACCTCCATTCTACTCTTGATTTCACATAAAAGTGAGATCATTCAGTTTGTCTTTAGTCTTTCTGTGCCTGGTTTATTTCACTTAGGATGATGTCTTCCACATTCATCCATGTTGTTGCAAGACTGCTATGTGGAAGGCAAGACATCTTTCTTTTCATAAGGCTGAATAGTATAATACTATGTATATATATCACATTTTCTTTATCCATTTATCAGTTGACAAGCACTTAGGTTGATAAACACTTAGGTTGACTCCATATCTTTACCATTGTGAATAATACTGAAATGAACATGGATGAGGGAATATTTCTTCCTTTCCTTTGGTTATATACTGAGAAAGAGAATTGTTGAATCATAGAATAGTTTTAATTTTAATTTTGGGGGGAACCTCCATACTGTTTTCCAAAATAACTATACTAATTCACATTCCCACCAACAATGTACTAGGGTTCCCTTTCCTCCACATTTTTGTTAACACTTGTTATCTTTTATTTTTTTGATAAAGACTATTATAACACATGTGATATAATTGTGTTATATTGTGGCTTTCATTTGCATTTCCCTGATTCATTATTAGTGATGTTGAGCACCTTTTCATATACCTGTTGGCAATTCACATGTCTTCTTTTGAGAAATATCTATACAGATTCCTACCCATTTTTTAAACTGGTTGTTTTCTTGCTATTGAGTTGTTTGAGTTTCTTAGATATTTTGGATATTGGCCCCTTTTCAGATGCATGGTTTGCAAATGTTTTCTCCCCATCCCATAGATAGTCTCTTCACTCTGGTGATTGTTGCCTTTGGTGTGCAGAAGCTCTTTAGTTTGGTGCAATCCAATTAGTCTAATTTTGCTTTTGTTGCATGTGTTTTTGGGGTTGTATCCAAAAGTTTTTGCCAAATCCAATGTTAAGAAGCTCTTTCCCTGTGTTTTCCCCTAGTGGTTTTATAGTTCCAGATCTTATATTTAAGACATTAACCCATTATGATTTGACTTGTGTACATGGGACAAGATAAGGGTCTAAGTTCATTCCTCTGTGTGTTTATATCTAATTTTCCCAACTTACTGAAGAGAATGTCCTTTCCTCATTGTATGTCCTTGACAGCTTTGCTGAAAATCAGTTGACTGTAGATGTGTGGGCTCTGTTTTCTATTTCTTTGGTCTATATGTCTGCTTTTATGACAGTATGGGTTGTTTTGATTATTATAGCTTTTTGGTACATTTTCAAGTCAGGTAGTGTGATGCCTCCAGCTTTGTTTTGCTAAAAATTGCTTTGACTATTTGAGGTCTTTTGTTTTTCTATACAAACTTCAGGGTTGTTCTTTTCTATTTCTGTGAAAAATGTCATTTCAATTTTGACAGGGATTGCACTGAATCTGTAGATCACTGGGTAATATGGACAATTTAACAATGTTAATTCCTCCAATCCATGAACACTGTATATATTTTCATTTGTTTTTCTCTTAAGTTTATTTCATCAATGTTTTATAGTATTCAGTGTATGGATCTCTCATATACTGAATGTATTTAGTTAATTGTATTCTTGGTTAAATGTATTTCTAAGTTTTTCATTAATGCTGTAACAAATAGGATTGTTTTCTTGATTTATTTTGTGAATAGTTTGTTGCTAGTGTATAGCAATGATACTAATTTTAATATGTTAATTTTGTATCCTGCAACTTATCCTGAAATCAGAGCCAGTCAAGGACATTACAAAAAAAGAATTACAGGCCAAAATCTCTGGTGAACACACATGTAAAAGTCCTCAACAAAATACTAGCAAACTGAATTCAATAAGACGTTAATAGGGTTATTCACCAAGTTTCTCACTTGATTTTGTGCTGCTGTAACAGAATATCTGAAACGGGGTAATTTATAATGAACAGAAATTTATTGGCTCACAGTTCAGAAGGCTGAGAAGTCCAAGATCAAGGGGCTGACATCTGACAGGGGTCTTTTTTGCTGCATCATTTTGTGACAAAAGGGCAAAGAAAGGGCAAGAAGGCTGGGCGTGGTGGCTCATATCTGTAATCCCAGCACTTTGGGAGGCCGAGGCGGGCAGGCCACCTGAGGTCAGGAGTTCGAGACCAGCCTGGGCAACCTGGTGAAACCCCATCTCTACTAAAATACAAAAATTAGCTGGGTGTGATGGTATGTGCCTGTAATCCCAGCTACTCCAGAGGCTGAGGCAGGAGAAACGCTTGAGCCTGGGAGATGGAAGTTCAGTGAGCCGAGAGAGCACCACTGCACTCCAGCCTGCGTGACAGAGCTAGACTCCATCTCCAAAAAAAAAGGCAAGAGATTGAACTTGCAGCTTCAAGCCCCTTTATAATCAACCTTAATCCAAGTAAGTGTGGAGCCCTTACTTATAGACTAAACATCTTCTGTTAGGTTCTACCTTTCAACACTATTAGATTGGAAATTAAGTTTCTAACAAATGCTTTTAATTAATTTATTTATTTTTGAGAGAGGATCTTACTCTGTTATCCAGGCTGCAGTACAGTGGTACGATCATGGTTCACTGCAATCTCAATCTCCCAGACTCAACTGATCGTCTTACCTCAGCCTCCCCAGTAGCTGGGACTACAGGTGTACACCACCATGCCCAGCTAATTTTTTGTTATGATTACCTTTTTTTTTGGTAAAGACAGAGTCTCACCATGTTACTCAGGCTGGTCTTGAACCGCTGGGCTAAAGCAATCCTCCCACCTTGGCCTCCCAAAATGTTGAGATTACAGGTGTAAGCAACGGTGCCCAGCCCACACATGCTTTTCTGAGGACACATTCAAACCATAGC
The DNA here is from genome assembly GCF_003255815.1 of Theropithecus gelada. Lineage (NCBI taxonomy): Eukaryota > Metazoa > Chordata > Mammalia > Primates > Cercopithecidae > Theropithecus > Theropithecus gelada. Next base: position 113,214,318 of record NC_037671.1, read on the forward strand.
ATTTTTTTTTGGCCCCTGGGCCCCAAAATTCACGTCTTTCTCACAAAATACATACATTTCATCTAATAGCCCCCCAAAGTCTTAAATCATTTCAGCATCAACTCGAAAGTCCGAAGCCCAGAGTCTCATCTAAATCAGATAAAGGCGAAAGTCAAGGCAGGATGGCAAGGAGGCAATTTCCTTCAGGCATGAGCCTGTGGAATCAAGCAAGTTATGTGCTTCCAAAATACAGTGGTGAGACAGGCATGGCATAGACATTCCCGAGGCCAGATAGGTAGTCAAGGAAGTAACCATGTCTTTGGGACTCAGTGACTGCACCATCAACACAACAAGCCCCACAACCGTGTCCTCGGGATGTGAAAACCACCCCAACACGACAAACCCCAGGCGGAAGTACGCACCGCCTATTGGAGTCGCAGAGCGACCGTGGGGAATCTCGGGGGAAAAATCAACTGGCGTCGAACCCAGCTGAAGAAAAAGCTGTTCAGAGCAGGCGGGTGTTGAACCACAAGCAGCGTCTGAGGCACTGGGAGTTCGGGGCTGTGATAGACCAAGCGCTGATCATGCGGCACCACCTCAAGAAGCGGGCATCCAGTGCACGTGCCAACCTTACTCTGTAGGGGAAGAAGCCTGGAAAACTCCTCCAGCAGACCTGGCTTGCCCAGAAAGAGAAGGCAGCCATGGAGGTGGAAGCCCCTCAAAGTCAGCCAGGACTATCGAACCACAGCTCAAAATGCAAAAGAAGACAAAAGCCCCCCAGGATGTAGAAATGACGGACCTTGAAGATGAGAATTAAACCTCTTCCACTTCCACTAGAAGATTCTCAACTGGAGCCAAAAGGACTCAGTGGTTGTTTCAGAGCACGTTGGCAAAAGCAGTGCCCCTTTTCACTCTCCATATTTCCTCCTTCCTAATGGCCTACTGACCTCCCCTGGAGGGATGTCTTTGGGAGGGAAGAGGGTACAGAAGAAAGATTGGAAAAGGGCCTCTCTAGCAATCAACTCCATTTGTAATAAAACCCTAGCACTCTGGAAAACAAACCAACAAACAGCACTCGCTACTGGCTTCATAGTCAAGAGCAGAACTATCCTCAAGAGGAATTTTTCTTTTTTCTCTTCTTTCTTTCTTTTCTTTTCTTTTTTTTTCTGAGATGGAGTCTCGCTCTGTCGCTTAGGCTGGAGTGCAATGGCATGATCTTGGCTCACTGCAACCTCCGCCTACCGGATTCAAGCTATTCTGCCTCAGCCTCCCAAGTAGCTGGGACTACAGGCACGTGCTACCACACCCAGCAAATTTTTGTATCTTGAGTAGAGACGGGGCTTCACCATATTGGCCAGGTTGGTCTTGAACTCCTGACCGAGTGATCCACCCACCTCAGCCTCCCAAAGTGCTGAGATTACAGGCGTGAACCACTGCTCCTGGCCAGGAAATTTATCCTGTAGACAGTATGCACATTTTAATTTTACTTGTCTTCAGACAGACTCATTGCTCATTATAATGGTAAAAAACACACCACTGGAAGGAGAGTTAAGATGTGAATGGGACACGCAATGTATAAACAAATACTTACATGGCTGGGCACAGTGGCTCAAGCTTATAATCCCAGAACTTTGGGAGGCCAAGGTGGGCAGATCACTTGAGGTCAGGAGTTCAAGACCAGCCTGGCCAACATGGTGAAACCCCGTCTCTACCAAAACTGCAAAAATTAGCCAAGTGTGATGGCGCATACTTGTAATCCTGGCTACATGGGAAGCTGAGGCAGGAGAATTGCTTGAACCTGGGAGGTGAAGGTTGCAGTGAGCTAAGATTGCCCCACTGCACTCCAGACTGGGCGACAGAGTGAGACTTCATCTCAAAAACAAAAACAAAAACAAAGCAAACATATACAGCTACTGAGCATGTGCACCCAGAGAACCACCTGTAATATACTTACTCTTAGGTTGATGTAAAAGTAATTGTGGTTCTGCCATTAAAAATACAGCAAAAACTGCAATTACTTTTGCACCAACCCATAGCAATGCCTTTTCCCACCCCCTTATGAATAATCATGTAAGACTTTCATAAAGAGAGTTTCCCTTGTAATAGTCAATGCTGTCTCACTCTCAAGCAGCTTACACTGACTCAGCTCTGAGTGCACTTTTGCTTTTGTACCTACCTTTCAGAATATACTTATTCTTTTGCAATATATTGCTTCATGCTGTTTATTGCTGCGTGTGTCTTGCTTAAATTCTTTTAACCTAGAAGACAAAAACCTAGGACTCACAATCACCATCAACATTCCCATTCCAACAAGGAGAAAGAGATAACTGGTCCCAAGTAAGTCCAAAGGCCAATGGAGTAAACAACATTATCAATTTAATTTTTTTAAACAGGCTCTCACTCTATTGCCCAGGCTGAGTGCAGTAGCTAGATCACAGCTCACTGTAGCCTCAACCTCCCAAACCCAAGTGATCCTCCCACCTCGGCCTCTGGAGTAGCTGGAACTGCAGGTGCACACTACTATGCCCGACAATTTTTGTTTGTTTGTTTGTTTGTTTTATATAGAGATAGGAGTTTGTGCTATGTTGCCCAGGCTAGTCTCAAACTCCTGGGCTCAAGTAATCCACCCACCTCTGCCTCCCAAAGTGCTGGGATTATAGGAATGAGTGTCACTGAGCCAGGCCAACAACATTGAACTTAAAGCTCCAAGAATAATCCCCCTTGACTTTATGTCCCACCTTCTGGGCACACTGGGGTGGGAGTTGAGCCCCTAAGGCCTCGGCTAGTCCCACTCCTATGGCTTTGCTGGGTATATGGGTTAAAGTCCGGTGACTGCAGCTCTCCCAGGCTGGTGTTGCACATTGTAGTTCTGTGTCTTGGGGGTGGACCTACCTTTATAGCTCTACTAGCCATTGCCCTAGTAGGGGCTTTCATGGTGGCTCCAGACCTGCAACAGTCTACTGCCTGTGTTCCCAGGTTGTCCCTGACATTCATTGAAATCTAGGTGGAGGAAACAATTCCCCCACAGCTTTTGCATCCTGCATACCTACAGACATAACATCATGTGGATACAATCACTTACACCTTCTGAAGCTGGAGCCAAAGCCACACCTGAACCCCTTTAAACCATACCTGGGGTGGTCAAGGAGTTCTGCATCAGAATGTGGGAAGCAGAGGCTTGAGGCAGCCCTGGGAAGTAAACCCCAAGACCTTGAGGGCACCCTAGGCTCTCTTTTGCAGGATTTCCTTCCCTCAGATCATGACACTTTGGGCCTATGATGGGAGGGACTATGCTAGTAATCTCCAAAGTACCTTTGAGGTTTTTCTCCCATTGTCCTAATTAATAGCTCTGGCTTTGTTCTATCCATACTGATCTCCTTATCAATCAGTTACTTGGCCACACTCTTGGTTCCCTTTCCTGAAAATATTCTTTCATTCTCTATGACATGGCCAGGCTGAGAATTCTTCAAATTCCTAAGTTTTGTTTTGTTTGAGACAAATTCCTAAGCTTTGTTTTGTTTTGAGTCTTGCTCTGTCTCCAGGCTGGAGTGCGGTGGCGCAATCTCAGCTGACTGCAACCTCCACCTCCCTGGTTCAAGCAATTCTCCTGCCTCAGTCCCGAGTAGCTGGGACTACAGGTGCGTGCCACCGTGTCCAGCTAATTTTTGTATTTTTTTTTTTTTAGTAGAGATGGAGTTTCACCATGTTGGCCAGGATGGTCTTGATCTCTTGACCTCATGATCCGCCCACCTGGGCCCTCCAAAGTGCTGGGATTACAGGTGTGAGCCACTGGGCCAGGGCTGTTTTTTTTAAATGATAAATTTTATATTTAAATAATTTCCTTTCTTCTCTTATTTTACTGAATTTAAAAGAAGCCACACATTTTCAATATTTTGCTTAGAGGTTTCTCCTACCAGATATCCTAGTTCATTGCTCTTAAATTCTACCATTTATAAAACTTTAGTGCATGACACAATGCAGTCAAGTTTTTTTTTTTTTTTTTTTTTTTTTTTTTTTTTGAGACGGAGTCTTGCTCTGTCGCCCAGGCTGGAGTGCCGTGGCCAGATCTCAGCTCACTGCAAGCTCCGCCTCCCAGGTTCACGCCATTCTCCGGCCTCAGCCTCCCGAGTAGCTGGGACTACAGGCGCCCGCCACTTCGCCCGGCTAGGTTTTTGTATTTTTTAGTGGAGATGGGGTTTCACCGTGTTAGCCAGGATGGTCTCGATCTCCTGACCTCGTGATCCACCCGTCTCGGCCTCCCAAAGTGCTGGGATTACAGGCTTGAGCCACCGCGCCCGGCCTAAGTTTTTTTTTTCTTACAGTTTGTTAACAAAAATGGCATTTGCTCCAATTTCCAAGAAAATACTCCTTTTTCTTGTCTGAGACTTCATCAAAATGACCTTTACTCTCCATATTCCTACCAACATTCTGATTACGACCACTTAAACAATCTCTATAGCTCTCCTCTGCTAAGCCATCACTAGAATCACACTTAATGCACTGGTTCACTGCAAGCTATGATTTTTTTTTTTTTTTTTTTTTTTTTTGAGACGGAGTCTTGCTCTGTAGCCCGGGCTGGAGTGCAGTGGCCGGATCTCAGCTCACTGCAAGCTCCGCCTCCCGGGTTTGCGCCATTCTCCTGCCTCAGCCTCCGGAGTAGCTGGGACTACAGGCGCCCGCCACCTCGCCCGGCTAGTTTTTTGTATTTTTAGTAGAGACGGGGTTTCACCGTGTTAGCCAGGATGGTCTCGATCTCCTGACCTCGCCGCCCGTCTCGGCCTCCCAAAGTGCTGGGATTACAGGCTTGAGCCACCGCGCCCGGCCCAAGCTATGATTTTTATAGCCTGCTCCTTCAAATTCTTCTAGCCTCCACCCATTACCATGTTCCAAAGCTGCTTCTGCATTTTCAAATATTTGTTATAGCAACAACCCCACTTCTAGGTACCAATTTTACGTCTTTGTCTACTTTGTGCTGCTATAACAGAATACCTGATACTGGGTAGTTTATAATAAGCAGAAATTTATTGGCTAATGCTTCTGGAGGCTGGGAAATCCAAGATCAAGGCAACAGCATCTGCCAAGGGCCTTTTTGCTGCAGCCTCCGAAGGACAAAGAGAGCAGGAGAAAGAACAAGAGATTCAATTTGCAGCCTCAAGACTTTTAATAATCAGCATTAATCCATTTAAGAGGGTGAAGCCTTCATGAATTAAGCACCTCCCATTAGTCCCTACCTTCCAACACTATTGCATTGGAAATTGAGTTTCCAACATGTGCTTTTGGGGGGGCACACACATTCAAACCATAACACTGTGAATCAAGTGGGATTGATACCTGGGATGCAAGAATGGTTCAACACAGGCAAATTTCTAAATGTGTTACACCACATTAAAGAGTAAAGACAAAACTACATGATCATTTCAATAGATGTTGAAAAAATATTTCACAAAATCCAACATCCTTTCTGATAAAAATTCTCAACAAATTATGTATAGAAGGAGTTTAACTCAACACAATAAAGGCCATATATGGCAAGCTCACAGCTAACATCACAGTCAATGGTGAAAAATTGAAAGTTTTTCCTCTACGGTCACAAACAATCAAGAATACCCACTCTCACCTCTTCTATTTAATGTAGTACTGGAAGTACTAACTAGAGAAATTAGGCAAGAAAAAGAAATAAAAGGCTTCCAAATCAGAAAGGAAGAGGTTAAATTATTTCTGTTTGCAGACAACATGATCTTATATATAGAAAATCCTAAAGACTCCTTCAAAAACAATTAGAACTAATAAATGAGTTAATTTTTGTATACTATAGAGCTTTATTATGTGTTAAGTAGTGTGTATTTTTTTGAGATATAATGCATTTACCACAAAATCTACTATTTTTAATTGCAAAATGCCGGGGTTTTAAAAGTATATTCACAGATTTTGCAACCATCACCACTACTTAATTCCACATTTTCTTCATCCACAAAAAAAATTGTAATTCTATTTCTTGCTACCTCCACCTCCTGGCATTCACTAATCTACTTTCTGTCTCCATGGATTTGCCTATTCAAGACATTTCATATGAATGGAATTATGCAATAGGTGGCCTTTTGTGTTTGGCTTCTTTTTTTTTGAGACAGAGTCTTGCTCTGTCACGCAGGCTGGGGACCGTGGGGCAATCTTGGCTCACTACAACCTCCGCCTGTCAGGCTCAAGTGATTCTCCTGCCTCAGCCTCTATAGTAGCTGGGATTACAGGCATGCACCACCACATCCAGCTAATTTTTTGTGTCTTTAGTAGAGACGGGGTTTCATTATCTTGTTCAGGCTGGTCTAGAACTCCTGACCTCAGGTGATCCATCTGCTTTGACCTCTCAAAGTGCTGGGATTACAGGTGTGAGCCACCACACCCGGCCTGACTTCTTTCACTTAACATAATATCTTCAAGGTCATCCATGTTGTAGCATCTATAAGTACATCATTTGTTTTTCTAATTAAACAATAGTCCACTGTAAAGATATGCCACGGTTTGTTTATACATTCAGCAGTTGATAGATGTTTGGCTTGTTTCCACTGTTTGGCTATTATGAACACTGCTTGTAAGAAAATTCATATACAAGTTTTTTACGTAAACATATGTTTTCACTTCTCTTGGGTTTATCTAGGAGTGGAATTTCTGGGGCATCTGGTAACTCTTTGTCTAAGTTTTTGAGGAACTGCTGAACTGTTTTTCATAGCAGCACATTATTTTACATTCCCACCAGCAATGTATAAGGATTCCAATTCTTCCTTTGCAGTTTGGATGAGTTTTATTTATTTTTCTTGTCTAATTGCCTTAGCTGGAACTTCAAATACAATGTTGAATCTAAGTGATAACAGTGGACATCTTTGACTTGTTCCTGACCATAGGGCACTCCTCTGGCTGTGCCACCATTGTACGTTGGGTATTTGAAGGACAGATAAATTATCCCTTTAGTCCATAGATTTTTAAATTGAGAGGAACCATACTTGAGGAATTGTATGTGAGGAACATACCTGAAGAGCCTCATCTATGCCAGGACCTAATTTAAATATGATTCTGTCTTTTGGGCTGAAGCTCTATTGGGATACGTTTTTTTCCAAACTTTTGAGAGTCTGGGAAAAGGGTAAGTGTATTTTTCCTGTAAAAAGGATATGAGTCACTGAGGACCAGAGGAGACTGTGGCAGTCAGCTTCTGAAATGGTCTCCAAAGATCCCGACATCTTGGTATTCACATCTTTGTGTAATCCCCTCCCACGCTGTATCATGTTTGGTCCGTGGGATGGCATGCCACTTCTGAGAATAGATTATAACAGACCTTGTGATTTCTGCCTCTCTTTTTCTCTTTTGGATCACTCACTCTGCAGGAAGGTAGCTGTCAATTATGAGCAGCCTATGGAGAGGCCCACACTATGAGAAACTGAGGTCTTTGGAAGGTCCTGAGTAGAGAAAAACTGAGGCTTCCTGCCAGTTACTAGGTCTGTGAGTCTTCTTAAAAGCAGATTCTCTAGCGCCAGGCAAGCCTTTTGGCAACTTTAGTCCCTGCTGACATCCTGAGTGCAACCTGAACTACAAAGCCGAACTGCTCCCAAATTCCTGAGTTTTGAGACGGAATCTCGCTCTGTTGCCCAGGCTGGAGTGCAGTGGGGCAATCTAGGCTCACTGCAACCTCAACCTTCCAAGTAGCTTGGATTACAGGCATGCACCACCATGCCAGGTAATTTTTGTAATTTTAGTAAAGATGGGTTTTCACTGTGTTGGCCAAGATGGTCTCAAACTCCTAATCTCAAGTAATTCACTCACCTCAGCCGCCCAAAGTGCTGGGATTATAGGTGTGAGCCACTGTGCCCAACCAACATTTCTTGTTTTAAGCTTCTAAGTTTTGGAATAACTTGTTATGCAGTAATAAATGATAGGAGTGGGCCCACTCTTCTAGGAGGATTAGGCAAGAGAAAGATGAGCAACTGTCTCACATCTATTGATTTGCTATAGTAACTAATATTGAAAAGACTAAGTCTTCCCCAGGACTCTGAGACATGTCATTGTTTCACATGTAATTGGTACCGGCTTAGGTACAGAATGACAGCCACGTTGTGGCTGTATAGAGTGTTCTTCAAAAACGAGCTCACTCTCCCCAGGCCACAATAGGTTTAAGACTGGTCTAATCACAAAAATGGACTATTTTGAGCCTTTACATAAGGGAGAATGGATCACGTGTAGATGTATTTTCATGGTTCCTGTGACATATATGCTACTTTTAAAAATTATTCGTTCTTCACAGAAAGTCCCTGTACTAGCTTTAAGCTAACTGAAACTTCTTTCTTTGTATTCCAGCATCCAAAGAAGACCTATATGTTTTCCAGATTGAATTAAATAAAGTCTATTTCGAAAGATTCATTAGATGGCTTACGTTGTGGCAAGAATACATGACAAGATTCAGAAAGATCCTTAAGCTTACTCTGGCCAAATATGGGCTGAGCTTGAAGGCCAGCTCTGGAGTGACTTCTGGTCAAACCACTTACCAGGCTATATTCTCACATGGTAATATTTGGCCATCCTAACATAGTATGGGACCGACTAGAATTTCAGATTGGTTGAGTGATTATTTAATGGCAGATGCAGCTTCATTGAAGCCTTTATTCTAATGAAGAAAGTTTAGGGTTGGCAGCACTGTAGTAGCTCCGTTGGTATTTATAAATGGCGGGGATTATATTTTAGTGTTAAAATCTCAATGTGTTCATATGCACTGGTGTTTTGTGGGTGTTCTCAGCTTTCGTCTCACACAATTCAGTGAAACAAATACCATATTAACATATTAGCACTGAAGCCTGCTTGCCATTCTCCAAGGCTCATGTTGGAGTGTTGTCTGGAATTCAGAAATTAGCATTTTCGTGTCCTATGTCCAGAAAGTGTGTCATACCCAGTATATACAACTTGAAGACCTTCCATAAAGACTGCGTATAAGGTCTGGTGCGGTGGCTCATACCTGTAATCCCAGCACTTTGGGAGGCTGCAGCAGGTGGTTCACCTGAGGTCAGGAGTTGGAGACCAGCCTGACCAACATGGAGAAACCCCATCTCCACTAAAAATAGAAAATAAGTCGTGCATGGTGGCACATGCTTGTAATCCCAGCTACTTGGGAGGTTGAGGCAGGAGACTCGTTTGGACCCGGGAGGTGGAGGTTGTGGTGAGCCAAGATCGCGCCACTGCACTCCAGCCTGGGCAACAAGAGCGAAACTCCGCCTAAAAAAAAAAAAAAAAAAAAAAAGACTGCGTGTAAGAAAAAGAAAAATGATAGTACCTCTACTAATTTCTTAAACTCCTAATTCTACCGTGATTATTTGGCATTATTCCCTTTTTCCCCAATTCTGTTTCAGCAATGTAAATGCAGCACCACAAGATGGTGCTGTTATAACATCATACTTTTGAATTTGTCTATTCATGTGAAATTGACTGTAAAAAGGGATGAAACAATATTACCGCTATTCTATTCAATGTATACTGTCAGAATATAAACTGAAGTCTGTATGAAGTGTTAAGCTAGGATAGGAAGATATAAACAATTTGCTTTTTGGTCTTGAGTAGGAAAGACACAAATCTTGTTTCTCTTCAACATTTTTATCCACTGCTTATATTTAAAGTCTAGATCTGCACTATGCAATGCAGTAGCAACATGTGGCTACCACACACTTGAACTGTGACTCTTTCAAAGCCAAACTAAGATATGCTGTAATAAATAATAAATAATAAAATATAATAAATAATAAATAATAAAATAAACACTACATACTGCACACATGGAATGAAGAAAAGCAAAATCTCAGTAATTTTACATGGACTACATGTTGAAATAATGATATGTTGGATATAGTGGAGTAAAAAAAAATACTATGAGGATTAATTATACCTGTTTATTTGTACTTTTTTGTGTGTGGCAATTAGAATTTTTTTTTTGAGACGGAGTTTCACTCTGCCGCCCAGGCTCGAGTGCAATGGCATGATCTCGGCTCACTGCAGCCTCCACCTCCTAGGTTCAAGCAATTCTCCTGGGTTTTCACCATGTTGACCCGGCTGGTCTCAAACTCCTGACCTCAGGTGATCCGCCCAATTTGGCCTCCCAAAGTGCTGGGACTACAGGAAAATTTTGAATTATATATGACTCACTTTATGTTTCTATTGGACAGTGTTGGTCTAAGATCACACAATAAATAATTACCAGAGGAGTCTTTTCTGGCACCAAAACCTAAATATGTCATAGTAGGGTAACCTAACAGTAACCTAATACCCAGATCTCTCATAATTTTAAAAGACAAATCAAGTTCCAGATACGGAGATTGGAGGGCATTTCCTAAATGAAGGAGGAATAGATTTCATTTAAACTGACTGTAATACTATCCTTCCAAACTCCTAACCCTCGTGGTTTTGCAGTTAACTCCTCATTTGGCTTCTGTCCTTAAATTGACAGGAAACCACTGTTATCAACACAGGTCACCTAGAAAGTGGTCAGTAAATATGTCTGGAATGAATCAATGAATGAAAGGATGACTAGATCGATGCAGGTAGACATCATCTCTGAGTGTGAATAGAGTGCCATTAAATATGGCTTTGCCTCTGCATTAGAACCTGCTGTGACCTTTTCAAATGCCTTCTCTACTCACTTTACTCAGAAGTAAACTTTTCCCTTCCTCCTGAGCTTTGAAGTCTCTCAAGAATCTGTAAGTCTAGGTTTGCAAAACTTACTTTGCTAATGCCTCATTTGTTTTGGTTTCTAAGGCTTATATTTTGGTGCCAAATCCATTTACATATCGGAGACAGATAGGAATGAAGATAATAGTCCAAGAGCCCAGCTGCACTTTGTCATTTGGTTTCCAAAGGCTTGGACTTTATATTCATGTGAGGATTAGAGAATAGACAAAGTAATAAAAAGAAGTGGCTGGTCATTAGAATGAAAGTGAAAATGGAAGAAACTCTTCACTCTTTTCTTTTAAGCACTGATAGTTAAATATCCACTATATTTAGAGTGTGTGTGTGTGTGTGTGTGTATATATATTTTTTTTTTTTTTTTTTTTTTTTGAGACAGAGTCTTGCTCTGTCACCCAAGCTGGAGTGCAGTGGTGCAATCTTGGCTCACTGCAGCCTCCACCTCCTGAGTTCAAGCTATTCTCCTGTCTCAGCCTCCTGAGTAACTGAGACTACAGGCGCATGCCACCATGCCCAGCTAATTTTTGTGTTTTTAGTAGAAACGGGGTTTTACCATGTTGGCCACGATGGTCTCAATCTCTTGACCTCGTGATCTGCCCGCCTCGCCTTCCAAAGTGCTGGGATTACAGGCGTGAGCCACCGCGCCTGGCCAATATAATCCTTTTTATGTTGACAATATGCAAAAGATAGCTCTATCCATGAGTAGAAGAGGCTACATGGTCATATATTAGATATACCCGAATTTTTATTTACACAAAGTACTTGTGGGATAATAGTGTCCCAAAATGTAAAGATGATATTTTACCATTAGATATGTCTGGTTTGAAATTCTAACCTTTCCACATACTGTTTAACCTTGGGCAAGTTTTTAACATCTATGAGCTTCAGTTTTCATACTTACAAAGAGAAGGCAATATTGCCTAGCTGATATTATTAACAAAATGATTAAATTTGGAAACACAGATAAAATACTAATGCAATTTCTGACACAAAGTAAATAAGTGTAGCTATTGTAGATCTTTAATTAAGGCCAAAGTGTTAATGCTTACAAGTATCTGTACATGTATGACAGTCAAAATAATGAAGTCCTTAATAAATAATTCTAGAATTTTGATAAGACTGGAATAATCGGATGCTAAATTTTCTCTCTCTTATTTTATTTACTTCTGAGAACTGAAAAGCTTTTTTGTCCTCAGTAGATAAGCAGAGAAAGTAAACTTACTACTAGAAAATAATTCTGTTAAAAGCATGGACTGAATGGACCTTAAAATGAATTCAAAGCTGACACTTAAAAGTTTAGAGGCATTCATGTATCTGTTTGTTTACAGAAATATTTATTGAGGGCCTTCTATGTATAATGAACTCTGCTGGGTGATGTGTAACGCAGAGTGTTTCTCAACCAGGCGTCCAGGAGAGAACTGAGCTGTCGTAACCTAGTGCATCTATTATATGTAATGAGTTAACATTTTTCCTAGGCATCTAGAATGGTACAAGTTATGCACCTTCCTTGAGGAAATTAGGAAAATTATGACGTAAATAAGTTTCTGGGTTTTATGGCCAGGTAAGAAGTCCAGTTGAGAAAGTCTAGGTGGCAGGGGGGAAAATCAAACATATATACTAATTATAATAGAAGATAAAATGAAATAAATGCAAAATAAGCGAAATATAAAATAGAGTGGAAAGAAAATTACTTTTAGCAAGAGGATCAGAACAAATAAATTACTGAAGGGAATCTTGAATGATGAAAATCATTGCCCTCTTTTTTTGTTCTTTCTCCTCTTTAGAATGTGCAACCTATTGTATTATGCCCTGGGATTGTTTCAGGGATAAAATGGTCGAGAAGCTTATGCGGTTTCTGGAGAAGTGGTAAGGGCTATTGAGGGTTACACTAGCAAATTATTGTGTGAATTCAGAGTGGGAGGCTGATGTCTTCAGAAATTCCTTTGCTACTATGAAAAAAAGTAAATGTCATAATTTATTTTCTCCTCATACTATGAAAACCAGTATCTATTTCACTGAGAGTTAGGAAAATCCCATAGAAAGCTTTTTTAAAGACCTAACAATAGGATAGCAGAAGGGAAAACTCAGGGGTGACATTAGAGATTGTGACACCCCAGAGAAAGACATGCATTAGTGACCCAAATTCTAAACACACCTAAGTAGTTATTTATTTTTAAGGACTAGTGCAATTTCTTTCTTCCTTCCTTCCTTCCTTCCTTCCTTCCTTCCTTCCTTCCTTCCTTCCTTTCCTCTTCCTCTTCCTCTTCCTCTTCCTCCCCCCCCCCCCCCCCCCCCCCCCCCCC